>NW_024868334.1:0-10566 GCF_013358625.1 Macadamia integrifolia | reverse complement strand
TTTAACCCAAGAAGAACAATATACAAGAGGGAAAAGGGGGGAAGGCACAAGGCCAACCAAAGAGAGAAGCCCAATCAAACTAGGAAGACAACCAGTATTGGATACAAACCCTTAAGGGGATGGGGGGGAGAATAGAAAATGGGAGATTCCATGAATCAACAATATGCCTATTTTTGGGGGAGTTGAGGACAATGCGGAGCGGTAGGTTTGCAATCTCTGTGGAGACCTCAAAAGAGATGGCTTTCCAAATGCCATCAAAGGTGCGGGAGTTGGATGTCCATCTACGGAGGTTCCTCTCCGTCCAAAGGTGGTTGATGGTGGCACAGAAGGCAAACTTACCGACAATATCACAAATGGTGGGGCCGTGAAAGGTCATACTGATCCAAATCCATTCTCTACTAAGCGGGAGAACTCTTCTACTAGAGGGCAACAACGAGAGAGAACTTTCTTCCAAATGGTGGAGGAGAAAGCACAGGAGAAAAACAGATGATCAACATCCTATGTTCCTCTCTAGCAGAGATAGCAGGTGGGGGGACTTGGATGTGGGGGTGAATAAGGAAAGACTGTGTAGGAAGGCATTTGGTGAGAGCCCGCCAGGCCGTGAAGCTATGGTGGGGGATGTGGCCTTTGAACCAGAGGACTTTGCACCAAAGGGCAGGATGGGCTTTTGTCCTAACAAAATTCCAGGTAGAGGAGAAATTGAACCTCTTGGTAGGAGAACGGTTCCAGAGAATGGAATCCTCCCTCTCTCTATGGCTTGGGGGAAGAGCGGGAAGAGAGGACCAGATGTGGTTTAGAGAGAGAATGGGGGATGGAGCCCACCCCTTATTAAGGAGGATGGAGGAGACAAAGGCCATCCTATAACCCCGAAGAGTAAATAGTTCTTGGACTGAGCAGATGAAGCAGGACCCCGGAAGGGTGCCACGGGTCCAACCAAAGAGAAGTAGACTGTAGAGTTTTTAACCACTTTTCAAAGCTTTCCATATCCACATGAGAGCAATGATTTGGACTAAACTTATCACACTATTAGATGACAATTTGGAAAACATATCCATAAAATTTGAGTGCCAACAAAGAGTTGCTTTGGCCATAAAAGACAAGAGAAAGGGGGATGAACAGGGGCAAACCAACCATCTTAGGAACACAACCTAAGTGTTCAGAATCTTAAGAGCTTCAAAAAGTGGGAAAAGGGTTCTCCTACCACAAAAAAATGGTTTAGGGAGAAGGGTACTGTAAGTTCATCCATCTAAGGAATTTCAAAATAAGGAAAAAAAAAACACTTAGGTAGCAATTGTTTGTCAAGAAAATGTGGAGAGTGCATGAAATAATAGGAAGAGATGTAGAGGCTAGCATGCGGGATAAGGTAAGTGTTTTTCTTTCTTTATTTTAATTGTTATTAGGTTTTTTACTTGGGCTGGATTAGAATTCTATAATTCCAGACCTGTTTTGAGTCAGTTTCCCTCATTATTTTAGTTTCCTAATCAGTTCATGTTTACCTTATCAGTTAAGGATTGGTTTAGGCCTTTACTTTTTAGTGTTTTTAATCATCTATACAAGTTTGTATAGGGGTACAGTGTTGTACACAATTTTGATCAATGAGATTTTGTCTTGAGCCTCTTCTTTATTCTGTGAGATGCAGTGTTATGTGGTGGAATTATTGTCTACTGTTATTGCTATTTAAATGCTGATAGTGCTGAGATTTAAAACACAGCAAGCTACCACCAAGGTGAAGTTGGTGGCAGCCCTGTTTTAGGGCCTATTTGGCTGAGTGATATCTACTGTTGAGAGGAATCTAGCCAGACTCCCTCCATATTTTGGGGCATTGAAGACACTCCTGGAAGTGACCTTTGGCCAAGGTTTCAGCCAGATCAGATCCACTGATACAAGAGATCTATCAACTTTGGATTATGGGTTTCATATTTTTATTGTTTTGACCGTGACTCGAGTCTGACCATTAGACCATTGCAGTATTTTGGGGATTATCTATTCTAACCGTTTCTGAACATTGGTCAAAATCTGATCTTCATTGGATAAGATTGACTTTAACCCAACTACCGAACTAAATTCTGTTTTAGGCTTGCTTGAGATTCTGTATAAGGTGTGGATCTGAACCTAGGGTTCATCCTATCTACCCACACCAGAGAAGACAGTTTTTCCCTCCATAGTAGCTTCTCAACTTAGCCGACCCCATTTAGTTGGGATAAGGCTGAGTTGAGATGAGTCACTTATCAATTATTCTCTTAATGGGAAAGTTTCTGCATGGAATTTGAAACTTTCCAACACTCTCGTGTTCTCCTATTTAGGCTTGTCAGAAAATCTGACTATAACAACACAAAAGAGTGGTCCCCCCAATTTTTCACACTTTCTTGCACTTTTTAGCCCAAATAAAAGTATTCTTAAGATTTTAAACTTAACATGTAGCTTAATTTCTTCCATTCACTTCACTATACCAAAATCACTTTCTCTTTCTTGCATTCTCAAACAATCTCTCAACAAGAAGCATAGCCTTATATCTTGAATTGAATGATAACCTTCAATTATTTCAACAACTTTTTTTTGTTATCAGTTACTTGTAGCACACAAGTGACAACCATTTTTTGTTTCTCGATTTGTTTCTTCAAACCCCTACAAAGCGTGCATGCCTTAGGAAATCGTTTCCTTTCGAAAAATAACAAGCAAAAAATACTATACCAATATGAATTCTAAGATTTTCAACTCCCATAATTTGGTATAGCTTGCATGATAGGTTGGAGTTAGATTAGCATCAACTGTCATTTGAGATTCCACCAAAATCCATAATGCTCACATCTCTCGGGAAATGAAAAATCCCTAGGGACCTAGGGAGGTTTCAATTCCAATAAACAAAGGAGCCGTATGTGGAGATAAAAGCCTGAAATTGCAAGATGCAGATCCTCTTCACCTCCAAAAAAAAAAAAAAGGGGTAAATATCGCTCCCCTCCCCTGAACTATGGCGAAATATCAACTTGACCCCACACCTTTCTGAAAATATCACTCACCTCCCCTACAAGAAAAATATTCTTTCTAACGACCCCAACCGTTAGTTTTTGCTCTTAAGTCACATGAATTTTTATCATAATGCCCAAACTACCCTCCTAAATATGAAATACCTATTATACCCTTAATGAAATAAACCCCTCTTCCCCATACCCTTTCTCTCTAAACGCTACTGAACCCTACCACCCCTCTTCTTCTCCGTCTCTGTTGATCCATTCCCGTCGGCGGTCGGCGAGTCTTTGAACTAAATGAGTTGTGGTGGAGGCGATCTGAATGAGATCGAAGAAGAAATCCATAATCTGCAGAGGAAATCGTAATGTACAAGGTAAGAGGAGGTTTTTCGCTCCATTTATAAGGGTTATTTTGATTCCAAGTGTCGGAGAAGATTGACGGCTTACTGTTGAAGACTTAAAGTTGATGGAAGTTAGTCAGAGAAGTTGACGATTCAACTTGATGCATTGAAAGATTCGAGTGTTGAGTTGTTGTTTACTCTTCATACCGAATTAAAAAGGGGGCAAACATACTGATTTCGCTTCAAGGAAGACAATTTCGGCGATCATTGATAGATGGAGTGAAATTTGTGTAAGATCTAAGGTTAGAGCATCTGTACTGTTAAAATGGGGATTTTCAGTTCGAATTTAGAGGGGAAAGCTCCCAGGCTTCCGGATCGGAAGAAAGTGTGAGAAGTTTTGGAGCAACAAAAGTGAATCACTACATGAGGAACTGCGGAGAAGTAATTCACCTGCTATCTTTGTTTCGATTCTCACCGGACCAAGTCATAGAGTCTCGGATGGATCAATATGAGATCATGGAGCAGATCGGCCGGGGAGCTTTTGGCACTGCAATCCTTGTAAATCACATATTGGGAAAGAAGTAGGCTTTCGTGATATTGTTTAACTGTGTCTTCTCTCAAAATATTTGTGGTTGACGCTTCGTTTTCACTATCAATGTTCCCAATTACAGGTATGTTCTGAAGAAAATCCGGCTCGCTAGACAGACCGATCGTTGCAGGAGATCTACTCATCAAGAGGTATGTCAAAAGAGCAGATCTTGATTTTCTTTGTCTTTTACCTGATTTTGGTAGTTTTTTGGGGATGAGGTCTTTTTCACTTATATGGTCAAAGACTCGCCGACTACCGTCGAACGCCGACAGGAATGGATCAATAGAGATGGAGAAGAAGAAGGGCGATAGGGTTCAGTAGAGTTTAGAGAGAAAGGGTATGGGGAAGAGGAGATTATTTCATTAAGGGTATAATAGGTATTTCATATTTAGGAGGGTAGTTTGGGCATTATGAAAAAAATTCATGTAACTTAACAGTAAAAACTAACGGTTGGGGTCGTTAGAAAGAATATTTTTCTTGTAGGGGAGGTGAATGATATTTTCAGAAAGGTGTGGGGTCAAGTTGATATTTCGTCATAGTTCAGGGGAGGGGAGTGATATTTACCCCCCCCCCAAAAAAAAAATACTAAACTAAACCAAATCTCAACAAAACCAATTTATCAAGGGGTGGGGAATCAACTGGGTAATCAAAGGGTTTGTCTACCTTCCTAGGGGGTTGAAAGTAGGTTCAGTTTCATGGTCCGAGAAGGAACTTAAGAAATAGCATCCCAGCTGCCGTGGCTTTGAGTATCTGGAATGAGTAGAATGACAAGGCTTTTAAGGGACACACTGAACCTGCTTAGCAAGCGCAAAAAAATTAAGTAGTGTTGTATTCTCTTGATATCCATAGAAGCTGGAAAATGTTTTTCTGCATAGCCCCTATGTTTTTTTCATTTTGGATAGCCTTGATTCAATGCTTGTAAAGTAGAATAGGCCATTTTACTCTCTTTTCCAATCGACAAACTTCTGACAAATCCCCAAAAAAAGATGTGAGCAAAAGAACCCGGCACACAAAAAACCTTAGACATGAGAAGCATCTTCCCATGGGAAAGCCTAGCAAGTATCCAAAGCTACTACAGAATGAAGAACCAACTGAAAAATAAGGTAGCAAGTATCCACACAAATTCATTGAAACTGGACTAATCAAAAGACAACTATTCCTCTCCTTACAATTTACAAAGAACCAACCATAGAATTCTTCCCCTAATTGCAATGACACTACCTTGGGCATATATCAAGTTATTTGGTCAATTTTTTTTTATCAATGTCATTTTTTTGGTCAAAAACTCACTGATGAAACTGGTTATGGTTCACTAGTTTCAATAAACAGCCATGGTCTGAAAATTGAAAGCCATCTAATTAGTCTATAGTATGAATACCAATAATATAATACATTTAAAATGAATAACAAAATATTCATTGCTAAGCCACAGCTAGAGTATTCAAGAAAGTTGAAAAACCTTGGATTGTGCCAATTTTTTGTCCCTTTGAACAGCTGCGCGAATTACATGCATGTTATCCAACAGGTCATTTTCAGTAGGCAGGACATCATATGAGCTGCACAATGTATAGAATTCATTAAGATTTGCAATCACCACAAGACCAATATCCATAAGAGAGTTCATCTGATAATATAAATAGCCAAACCAGAAATCTTTCCGCATGTGTTCCCACAAGGATTTGCTAGATGTTTCTGGATTCTTCCCCACAAAATGGAGGCATTGCACTGTAATCAATATTGTCCTGATTGTATCCTCAAAACTCTTCCTTGGCTTTTGGAGATTAATCCATTTTTTCTCCTTGGAAAGCACCGAAATCTCAGGCTGTGCATCCAAAAGTTCAAACTTCCATGATATAACCTGCTTATAGATTTTCTGAAGCCCATCAGCGGTCCCATGCAAAAAGATCTGTTTTTTTGTAAATCCTGGGCTTTCATTATCACCCCAATGAATAGGCAAAACAGAAAATGTAATAGGTTCATCCTTTTCATCCACGAAATGATAATTTGCAACAGACTGGGGCACAGCTTCATCCTCCCCATCTGAAGAAGACATCGTTTAACCAAATCAGAATGCAGAAAGAATAAAAGTTTTCCTTGTCTACCTCTTTCCAGTGCCAATCACACCCCTACTTTGCAACCTGAAAAGAAAATGCATATATCAGATCAGTTAGTACGAACTGAACTGAATCGACATCCCCACTGATCCACAGTGTTTACGATATGGTGCAAGATTTTGTTCCAAACCACCGTAATCTCACGAATTTTTGTGGATTCAACAACAGTGAAATGAAAGATAGTGCGACTCAGCAGGAATCCAATGTTTCAATCGAAAATTTTAGCATTTCATTCATGCATTGATTTCAGTATTGTCTAACTGAAACATTACAAAACAGCGCTTTCATCGATCGATATGGAATAAATTTTGACACATTTTCAGTGTTTCATTGTGTTTCCGACAGAAAGAAGGGGGAAAGTCCAAAATAAAGAAATAAATGGTGCCAAATCACTTACATATGTAGTTTTCAAGGCAACTAGGCGACCCAAATCGTTGGAGGGCTGCCTAAGCAATTAGGCAACAAAACATATGTGTTTTCCCCCCTTTTCTGCATGTATCCATTATGTCGAGCAACAGCCCATTAAAGCTACACGTTCATGAAATTTAAAGCAAGTATGACTAATTTAACAGCCCATCAAAGCAACAGCGTTACAAGGCATATATAATGACAAAAAAATCTACAGAGTATGGTTTAGAGATCCATGAAATAAATGAAATCTCGATGATCAATCAGATAAGGAAATTAACATGATCTTTGATACCCACTGGCCACTGCTACATACAACCTTGCACTTACAAACATGAATGAAGCATGTCCATTCAACACAAGGGTGATGAACTAGGTTTAACAGATTAACATGAGAGTGGTTAAGAATTAGCATAGTCCATTAATAAAGAACCAACTTCATATGGAAGTATGAGCGTGCAATTCATGATTCAGTCAAAAACAAGGAATAAGAATGGTAAAACGCCCGGCTTAATCACATAGTAATATCCACCTTGCATCAAATTAAAGATAAATATGTAATGAAAGAAGAAGAACATAGATGAGGAGGGGGAAACAGAAATGGAAAAGAAGAAGGGGGGGGAACAGAACCGGAGAAGGAGGAGGTAGAAAAATTTTTTTAAAAATAAAAAGAGGGGAAAAAACAGAACCAGAGAAGAAAATGAAGAAGAAGATAAGAAAATTGAAAACAAACAAGAACCTACCTCTCAGTAGAGGGTTGCAGGAATGGAATCATGTAATGCCCTCGCCCCGTTGGAACCGCCGGAACGAAGGATAAGTCGGGAGGGTTAGGGTTCAGTGGTTCACCAGTTTTGAACTTTGAAGTACGAATGGATTTCCCCATTCTTTTCTTCTTCTCCTTTTCATTTTAACACAAGGTATTCCATGCTTCGTACCTGCATCATACCATGTACACAACCAACATAAGTGGTAGGAATAGAATCGCGTGTCATCAAACTAATCACCAATTCATCCAATGCCACGTGGTTAATCTTGATCAGATTCATCAGACGGCTAGCCAGATAACCGACTTTCCCATCCATTAATATTTCCCCTATAAATATACCTCCCGCTGCTCTTTACGTTTTTTTATCACGTAACTCGTTGACGGAGAGCCCGAGAGAAGAGAGAGACGTAGAGAGATCGGAGTTAAAGCAGGTTTGTTTGCTCATACCCAGGGTTTTAGTTTCTAAACTATGTTCTCGAATCAGGAATCCATATATGAATCAATTTTGTTATTCCTCCATTACCTTTCCATTATTGATATTCTGATCTGTTTTCCTGACTCCTGCATTGTTAGTGATTAAGATTTAGGGTTTTTTACGATTTGAAATCTTTATCTAGGTTTAGTAACCTCTGTTTTTTCTCGCGTTTCAGGGAAGGAGTCTTGGCAGCATTCACAGACGAGGAAGAGAAGAAGAAGAAGAAGAAGATGGAGCAACAGCTCGCATCCTTCGCGAGGCAATGTGCGAACACAGAATTAGACGCTGACTATATTCGTAATGTTACTTCGCCCAATTTCTTTCGTAATTTCTGGGTTAGAAATATGGCACTGGAACGAGGAATCTATAATCAAATAATAGATACGACTGTGGAGATGGCGAACAGAGTTGGTGTTGCTGATATAGTAAGGAGATTAGTTGAGAATCTTAAAGATGAGAGTGAACCATATAGACGGATGGTGATGGAAACAATTGCGAAGGTTCTTACGAACTTGGGTGCTACTGATATTAATGGCCTCTTGGAAGAGGAGCTTGTGGATGGAATCTTGTATGCTTTTCAAGAACAGACCAGTGATGATGAAGTTACTGTGATTTTCCATGGGTTTGGCGCAGTGATCAATGCTCTTGGGATGAAAGTGAAACCCTATCTTCCCGTGATAATTGTTTCCATAAAGTGGCGCAAGTTTAATGGGAGTGAGAATGTGAAGCAGCAAGCAACAGATCTCGTATCAAGGATCGAGGTTGTTGTAAGGCAGTGTCAAGGGGAGCATCTGTTAGAGGGACTATGAATTATCTACAGGGTCTGTTCCAGCCAGTGAGGAAGATCAGGGAGGTGAATCGGAAGAGGACTGAGTTTATGGTAAGTGCTCATTGTCTTTTCAACCGATGGAGGAGCCTATACTGTAGACACTATTGAGTATTCAATATACCTAGATGGCTAGATGGCTAATTTTTATTTTTATTTTTTTTTCTTTCTTTGGTATAATACCTAGATGGCTAGATTGATATATTGCTTTTGCAACATTTACCTTTTTCTCTTTTTCTAGTTTTTTTTTTGGAGGGAATTAGTAAAAGTACTCTTGCTTTTATGCTACAATCCTTCGTTTACCTTTTTTATTTTTCATTTTTTTTTTCTTGGAAATTAATACAAGTACTCTTGCTTTTATGATACGTTCCTTTTTTTAATGCCGTGGTTCTTTGATGTGTTTGGTATTACAATGGATTCAAGTTTTGCCTTCTATCTCCACTCTTCATCCTACTTGTCATTAGAACTAGGGGTGTCAATTGGTTGGCCAAATCAGACTGATTATTGGTCCAACGGTCAATTATGAGTCAATGCCCGTCGGATAGCACCTATCACCAGGAGCAACCAAATGTTGATCAGGTTGAATTTGACATGTTTAATAACGGATAAGGCTGGTTTAATAAATAATATAGAATAATGAGATTAACTTGAATGCAATGCACAAACCAACAAAAAGAATAGACTTCAAAGTAATAATTTAAATTTTCTCATTTAGATTCCATAATTCACAAGGCTGAATATTCAACAAATATCCCAACTCTCTACTTGTGAATTTAAATTTTCTCTTCTAAAATTCGATTTTTTTTTTTTTTTTTTTTTTCTTTTGGGATAAGTTTGAAAAACTCAATTGGTTCTTAACTCCACCACATCAGACCAAGATCTAAATAGGATTGCTCGACATAGAACTTTCTTTTGTGCATTAGTTCTTATATGGGGTTGCAATCGTCTGCAATTCTGATCTCGTACAATTCCGTGCAATACCACCTTCAGGCGGTGACACGTGTATTGATACCAATACAATGGTCCAGATCTAGTACAACTAATAAAACATTAAATCAGTGAAGAGGCATTTAAATCAGATCTGGACCATTGCATTGGTATCAATACACGTGTCACCCCCTGAAGGTGGTATTGCACGGAATTGTACGAGATCGGAATTGCAGACGATTTTTTTCTGTATTTTTTTGTCATTTCAACTAAATATGTAACAAATTAATTTTGTAATCAAATGGTATCTCCCTTGGAACTGAAATCAAAATGAATTAAGAAAATATTATGCATATTGAAATTGAACCAAATATTTATTGACACCAATTTCGATTTCGGTTTTTGGTTTTCAGTCCAAATTGATACTTCCTCATGTGTTTGGACATACACAATACTATCGAATAACATTCTTTCTTTCCCCCATAAAAAAGTCATTAGGAAATGAACTCTCATGATCTCGTGGATATTGGAATTTACATCATTTACAACGAGTGATGAGGTGCAGGAAGCATCGGGTTTGGTATTTTTAAAAACACCTTATTGTATGCCATTTCATTGACCGTTAGTAGATGTTGCAACCCATAGAGCAGCTAAGGTGTCGTTTGATAACGTTTATGTGTCTAGAAACAATATAAAACGACTTTTTACATTTTTTAACACAAAAACGGATTTTTGGGGGCCATTTGATAACGTTTATGCCATTTCTGTTTCAAGAAACGGCAAAAACATAAATTTTCGTTTCTATAAACAGAAACGGAATTGAAGGTGTTTGATAAGTCATGTTTATGGAAGTCGACAATAACCAGTGAAAGAATGGCCACGAGTCTTTTCCATAAATGACGAAACAAGTAGAACTTGATTCGCCTTGGTCATTTTTTTAACCATTAATAAGTAGAAATTCTAATTTTCTATTTTCTGAAAACAAGTGAAACGAAATAGTTTTATTAAAAGCTTTTTGTTCTGTTTTTTAAACGTTATCAAACAGGCCCAAGAGTATCATCGGATGCCAAAAAGGGTGAGATAGTTCGATTGCCATTTTTTAAGTTTAAATAGTTGAGAGATTTATTGGGCATAACAACCTTTTTTTTTTTTTT
>NW_024868333.1:97963-126600 GCF_013358625.1 Macadamia integrifolia | reverse complement strand
TTTTTTTTTTTTAATATATCATATTAACTTTATATTAAAATTAAACTTCAAATGCATTAATTTAGATAAAGTTATTCATTTCATAAGATTTCCATTATTATAGTACTTAAATTGTTTGGGTTCTTAAAAATGCATGAATTTATTTATTTATTTAGTTATTGGTAATATTATTCATGCATTATGTTTTTCAATGATATTGTCAGAATGTATATTTTTTATTTGATTGTTTTAGCTTCTTATAGAATAATATTTTTATTCTCTTATGCTTGACGGTTACTTAAACTAATTCATACTCTGAATTAACTTTGATTTCATTAGTTTTATTGGAACAATTTATTTGTGCCTTTATACATCTAGCAGTTTACATAATAACGATGAAACTTATGCAGAAATGATCATTTGTCAATTTAAAGGTAGTTACAATCTAATACAAAGTATAAACTTTGTTTTAAATATTAATAGAGCTATGAAGTATTTACATAAAATTTGTATTATCCACTCAGACCTAAAGTTTGGTACTAAACTTTTCTTATTTTTCTTCTATAATTTGTTGACATGAATAAATTAAGATCTTGACTCTTTATATTATTTTTTCATCTTGCAATGACAATTTTATCCATGGATTGGAGTCGAACAAACTCTCTTTTTTTTTTCTTAAAAAAATATTTTTATCTCAGATGACAATACTATATTAAAGTTTGTATATTTTGAGCTAGTAGACTTTAAAGGGAATCAAATGATTACTTTAATTAGTATATTTGAATATGTGGCTCCTAAAGTAACCATCTACTCTTTCATTTAATATGTTTGAACACATTTTATTAAAATTCAAGATTATCCTCAATTTAATCTATTTGAACACATTTTATTGAAATTCAAGATTCGTTTTTGAGAATATTGATCACCTCCTTAGAAAAGTAACAGTTAGAAACGAGAGGAAATATATTACAATCACAAAGTTGATATTTATAGTTTCTCAATCATTTTATGGGAGTTAGTAATAAGAAAAAGACATATGAGGGGGACGACATGTCATACATGGTAATCTTTTCCTCGAAGTATCTCTTATTTATCTATATTCTTTTTTTATATATGCTTTCCTTGAAATATTGAGGTCTAGATATTTCAGGGAAAAAACGTCGTCCAAAGGTTCTTTTTACCATATTTAAGAATCGGGTTCATTTCTTGTTCTTTTAAGGAAGTTAGTTAGGCCTGTTGAGAGTTCATGATTGGACGAAACACTGACAATTGGACTATCAAACAGTTGTAAGTGGAGAACGGCATTAATCATCCAAGTGGTAAATAGGTAATGTCTGTAACTGTTAACAGTAGTACAGTCGATAACACAAACCGTACTCTTTCTTGTGAACCCCCCCCCCACTTAGAGCCTTAGACCCACTTGCCTCTCAGTTACTTAAATTCTGTTTCTTTTTCTTTCTCTTGCTCTTGCCATTGCCACTCGCTTGGAGACATCGTTGCAGCTGTAACTTCTTCAAATTCCTCTCTCTCACACAACATTTCTTTTAGAACTTATTGGAATTGTAGCATTCTTTCAATTCCTCACTCTCTAACTTAATTACTTTAGTCTAATAATGGCAATGCAATCCTTCAATTCATTTAATGAAAAAAAAAAGTTAATAAACATAATAGTGTCCTACTTGATTTTGAACTGGATGCATCATTGCTGATTAATATTGATGAGTATTTTATTAGTCACGATATTGGTAGTGGTGGATTCTCCACAATCTACCAAGGATGGTGTATACTTTTTTAAATTTTATTTTATGTTCTTTTTATTTTCTTTCTTTCTTCTCTGTTTTTGTTTTATTTTCATGAACTCTAGTACGAATTAGTGTTTTTTGATATTTTTTGTTCTAAGGTTAATTCATCTAGCATACTATTGATTTAGTTCTTCTATTTCTAGCTCTAGAGATAGTTTATTCACATCTCGATCAATTTGTTTATCTTTCGATGATCTACAAATATATAAGAAGTAACTAATTCATTACCAAAGCAAAGAATTAAGAATTTATAACGTTACTTTTTTTTACTACTAATTCTTTCATCTTCACCGTGATTTTAATCAAATGTTATTTTCTATGCACAATGATGATAAATTGGTTATAAATTATATATAGAATAATACCATATTCAATGAAGGAAAGGTGATTAAGGAAAAAAGAAGTGATCAATTTTATGTATAAAAATGAAGCATGAAAATGTAATCAACGTACGTATGTTTTTATTTTCTCTTCAGATCTTGAGCATTCTTTTATTTTATTTAACCTTAATTGATTTGAATACTTGTTTTCTTTTGGAGGAACATCTTCTACTTAAATGCTTCATTTTTTTTAAATCTCTCATATTAACTTCATATTAAAATCAAATATTAAACTCATGAACCTAGATAAAGTTATTCATTTCACTAAATGACTATTATTCTAGTACTTAGATTGTCTGTGTTCTTATAAATAGGTCTATGAGTTTATTTATTTAGTAATTGATAACAACATTTGTGCATTGTATTTTTTAGTGATATTGTTAGAATATATACTTTTTATTTAGTTGTTTTAGCTTCTTATAAAGTAATATTTTTTATTCTCTCATGTTTGATGATTCCTTAAACTAATTCACGCTCTGAATTAAATTTTTAAGATCTTATTAATTAGAACATTTTATTGGTGCCTCCATACATATAGTAGCTTATAATAGTGATGGAACTTTTGAAAAAATGATCATTTTTTTTTTTATTTAAAGGTAGTTAGTAGTTAAAATCTAACACAAATGATAAGTTTTGCTTTAGATGTTACTAGAGCTATAGAATATTTACATAAAATTTACATCATCTTCTTGGATCTAAAGCCTGGTAATAAACTTTTCTTATTTTTCTTCTATAACCTGTTATCGTGAATAAATTAAGATCTTGATTCTTTATTTTGTTTGTTCATTTTACAATGATATTTCTATCTATGGATTCGAGTCAAATTATTTTTTCTTAAAAAATATTTTTGTCTCGGATGACAATAGTACATTAAAGTTGGTATGTTTTGGACTAGCAGACTCTGAAGAGAATCAAGTGACTACTTTGGTTGGTATATTTGAATATGTGGCTCCTAATGTAATCATCTACTAATTATTTAATATCTTTGAACACATTTTATTGAAATTCAAGATTTGTTTTTACAATTTTGATCAGCTCCTTAGAAAAATAACAGATGTGGAAAAAAAATATACCACAATCACAAGGTTAATATCAACAGTTTCTCAATCCTTTTATTGGAGTTTTAACAAAGAAAAAGACATATGAGTGGGACAATATATCAATGGTGATAATGTTTTTTCTCAAAGTATCTCTATTTACCTATCTTCTCCTTTTATGTATGCTTTCCTTTAATATGGTTATTATATACAATTATTGTAAGTTTGAATTTTAGGTTTTGTAGAATGAAAGGACAATGAAAACATACAACCTGACATAATTGAAGTCTAATTATTTTAGGAAAAAACATCGTTCAAAGGTTCTTTTTCGGACTCAATAATCGGGTTCATTTCTTCTTTTATGGCAACTAGTTAGGCTAATTAAGAGCTCATGATTGGACTATCAAACAGTTGTTGTTGGAAAAGAACATTAATCATCAATGGAGAAAAAAAAATGGTAATGTCTGTAACTATTAACAATAGTATGATCAACCTTTCTCTTTCTTGTTATCCCCCCATTTAGAGCCTTAGACCCATTTACCTCTTTCTTATTTAAACCTCTGTTTCTTTTTCTTTCACTTACTCTTATCACTCACTTTGAGACCTTGTTGCAGCTACAATATTCTTCAAATTCTTCAAATTCCCCTCTCTCTCTCACAAATTTCTTTGGGAACTTTTTGAAATTGTAGCATTTTTTCAGTTCCTAATTCTCTCTAACTTAATAACTTTAGTCTAGCAATTGTCAGACAATCTTTCAATTCATTTTATAAACAAAATGTCAACAAACATAATATTGGCCTATTTTATTTTGATCTGGATGTATCATTGCTGATCAATACTGATGAGCACTTTACTAGTAACGAGATTGGTAGTGGTGGATCATCCTCGGTCTACCAGGGATGTTATGTACTTTGTTAAATTTTATTTTTTGTTCTTTTTAGTTTCTTTCTTTCTTCTCTGGTTTTGTTTTATTTTGATGAACTCTACTACATATTGATGCTTCTTGATGAGTTTTTGTTCTAATATTGATTCATCTAGCTTACTATTGATTTTGGTTCTTTTATTAGCTTTATAGAAAGTTGATTCACATCTTGATCATTTTGTTGGCTTTCAATAGTCGATCAATATATAGGGAACAACTAGCTTATCACCAAAATGAAGAATTAAGAATTTATAATATTTCTTTTTTACCCTATGTCAAACTAACTAATTCTTTCATCTTTTCTGTGATTTTTATCAAATATTATTTTTTAGTTAAAATAATGATAAAGTGGCTATAAAATATTATGTATGGAGTAAAGCAAGAAAAATATTCAATATATATTTTTATTTTCTCTTCAGATTTTGAGCATTCTCTTGTTTTTGTTTAACCTTAATCGACTTGAATGCTTGTTTTCCTTTCGCGGAACATCTTTACTTAAGTATTTCAATATATATATTTGTAAATATCTTATATTAACTTTACATTAAAATTAAACATCAATCTCATGAGCCTAGATAAAGTTATACATTTCACTAGATTACTATTATTCTAGTACTTAGATCGTCTCGGTTCTTATAAATTGGTGCATGGGTTTATTATTTATTTAATTATTGATAATAGCATTTGTGCACTGCATTTTTGAGTGATATTGTCAGAATATATAATTTTGATTTTATTTGTTTTCACCTCTCATAGAATAATAGTTTTTTATTCTCTCATGGTTGATGGTTATATAAACTAATTTATACTATGAATTAATATTTGAAAATTGATTAATTTCATTGGAACAATTTATTGGTGTCTCTATATGTCTAGCAACTTACATAATAGTGATGAAACTTATGGAGAAATGATAATTTGTTGATTTAAATATTAGTCACAATCTAACACAAAGTATAAGTTTTGCTTTAGATGTTAGTGGAGGAAATATTTATGTAAAATTTGTATCATCTACTTAGATCTAAAGCCTGGTAATAATCTTTTCTTATTTTTCTCCTGTAATTTGTTGACGTGAATAAATTAAGATCTTGATTTTATCTTGTTTCTTCATCTTGCAGTGATATTTTTATTCATAGATTGGAGTCAAATTAACTCTTATTTTTTCCTAAAAAAATATTTTTGTCACGGATAACAATAGTACATTAAAGTTGACGTATTTTGGGCTAACAGACTCTGAAAGGAATTAAGTGACTATTTTGTCTGGTACATATGAATATGTGACTCCTGAGGTAACCATCCACTATTTCATTTAATGTGTTTAAACACATTTTATTGAAATTCAAGATTTGTTTATGAGCATTTTGATAAGCTCTTTAGAAAAATAGCAGTTAGAAGCAGAGAGAAAATATACTACAATCACAAGGTTGGCATTTATAGTTTATCATCCCTTTTCTTGGAATTACTAATAAAGAAAAAATGCATATGAGGGTAATCATACATCATGGGTTGTAATATTTTCCTCCAGGGTATCTCTTATTTACCTATCTTCTCTTTTTATGTATGCTTTCCTTTAATACGGTTATTAGATACAATTGACATGAGTTTAAATTTTGGATTTTGTAAAATGGAAGGACAATGAAAATAAACAATCTAACACAATTGAGGTCCAATTATTTCAGGAAGAAGTGTCGTCCAATGGTTCTTTTTCAAACTCAAGAATAGGGTTCATTTCATCTTTTTCTAAGGCAGTTAGTTTGGCCTGTTGAGAGCTCATTATTGGATAGAACACTGACGATTGGACTATCAAACAACTGTTAGTGGGAAAGAACATTAATCATCCATAAAAAAAAAAAGGTAATATCTATAACTGTTAGCAATAGTATGATTGATAACACAAACCTTGCTCTTTCTTGTGAACCCCCCCACTTAGAGCCTTAGACCCACTTGCCTCTCAATTACTTAAATTCTGTTTTTTTTTCTTTCTCTTGCTCTTGCCATTGCCACTCACTTGGAGACATCGTTGCAGCTGTAACTTCCTCAAATTCCTCTCTCTCACACAACATTTCTTTTAGAACTTATTGGAATTGTAGCATTCTTTCAATTCCTCACTCTCTAACTTAATTACTTTAGTCTAATAATGGCAATGCAATCCTTCAATTCATTTAATGAAAAAAAAAAGTTAATAAACATAATAGTGTCCTACTTGATTTTGAACTGGATGCATCATTGCTGATTAATATTGATGAGTATTTTATTAGTCATGATATTGGCAGTGGTGGATTCTCCACAATCTACTAAGGATGGTGTATACTTTTTTAAATTTTATTTTATGTTCTTTTTATTTTCTTTCTTTCTTCTCTGTTTTTGTTTTATTTTCATGAACTCTAGTACGAATTAGTGTTTTTTGATATTTTTTGTTCTAAGGTTAATTCATCTAGCATACTATTGATTTAGTTCTTCTATTTCCAGCTTTGGAGATAGTTTATTCACATCTCGATCAATTTGTTTATCTTTTGATGGTCTACAAATATATAAGAAATAACTAATTCATTACCAAAGCAAAAAATTAAGAATTTATAACATTACTTTTTTTTACTACTAATTCTTTCATCCTCACTGTGATTTTAATCAAATGTTATTTTCTATGCACAATGATGATAAATTGGTTATAAATTATATATAGAATAATACCATAGTCAATGAAGGAAAGGTGATTAAGGAAAAAAGAAGTGATCAATTTTATGTATAAAAATGAAGCATGAAAATGTAATCAACGTACGCATGTTTTTATTTTCTCTTCAGATCTTGAGCATTCTTTTATTTTATTTAACCTTAATTGATTTGAATACTTGTTTTCTTTTGGAGGAACATCTTCTACTTAAATGCTTCATTTTTTTTTAAATCTCTCATATTAACTTCATATTAAAATCAAATATTAAACTCATGAACCTGGATAAAGTTATTCATTTCACTAAATTACTATTATTCTAGTACTTAGATTGTCTGTGTTCTTATAAATAGGTCTATGAGTTTATTTATTTAGTAATTGATAACAACATTTGTGCATTGTATTTTTTAGTGATATTGTTAGAATATATACTTTTTATTTAGTTGTTTTAGCTTCTTATAAAATAATATTTTTTATTCTCTCATGTTTGATGATTCCTTAAACTAATTCACGCTCTGAATTAAATTTTTAAGATCTTATTAATTAGAACATTTTATTGGTGCCTCTATACATATAGTAGCTTATAATAGTGATGGAACTTTTGAAAAAATGATCATTTTTTTTTATTTAAAGGGTAGTTAGTAGTTACAATCTAACACAAATGATAAGTTTTGCTTTAGATGTTACTAGAGCTATGGAGTATTTACATAAAATTTACATCATCTTCTCGGATCTAAAGCCTGGTAATAAACTTTTCTTATTTTTCTTCTATAACCTGTTATCGTGAATAAATTAAGGTCTTGATTCTTTATCTTGTTTGTTCATTTTACAATGATATTTCTATCTATGGATTCGAGTCAAATTATTTTTTCTTAAAAAATATTTTTGTCTCGGATGACAATAGTACATTAAAGTTGGTATGTTTTGGGCTAGCAGACTCTGAAGAGAATCAAGTGACTACTTTGGCTGGTATATTTGAATATGTGGCTCCTAATGTAATCATCTACTATTTATTTAATATCTTTGAACACATTTTATTGAAATTCAAGATTTGTTTTTAGAATTTTGATCAGCTCCTTAGAAAAATAACAGATGCGGGAAAAAAATATACCACAATCACAAGGTTAATATCAACAGTTTCTCAATCATTTTATTGGAGTTTTAACAAAGAAAAAGACATATGAGTGGGACAATATATCAATGGTGATAATGTTTTTTCTCGAAGTATCTCTATTTACCTATCTTCTCCTTTTATGTATGCTTTCCTTTAATATGGTTATTATATACAATTATTGTAAGTTTGAATTTTAGGTTTTGTAGAATGAAAGGACAATGAAAACATACAACCTGACATAATTGAAGTCTAATTATTTTAGGAAAAAACATCGTTCAAAGGTTCTTTTTCGGACTCAATAATCGGGTTCATTTGTTCTTTTATGGCAACTAGTTAGGCTTACTAAGAGCTCATGATTGGACTATCAAACAGTTGTTGTTGGAAAAGAACATTAATCATCAATGGAGAAAAAAAAAAAAAATGGTAATGTCTGTAACTATTAACAATAGTATGATCAACCTTTCTCTTTCTTGTTATCCCCCCACTTAGAGCCTTAGACCCACTTACCTCTTTCTTATTTAAACCTCTGTTTCTTTTTCTTTCACTTACTCTTATCACTCACTTTAAGACCTTGTTGCAGATACAATATTCTTCAAATTCTTCAAATTCCCCTCTCTCTCTCACAAATTTCTTTGGGAACTTATTGAAATTGTAGCATTTTTTCAGTTCCTAATTCTCTCTAACTTAATAACTTTAGTCTAGCAATTGTCAGACAATCCTTCAATTCATTTTATAAACAAAATGTTAACAAACATAATATTGGCCTATTTTATTTTGATCTGGATGTATCATTGCTGATCAATACTGATGAGCACTTTACTAGTAACGAGATTGGTAGTGGTGGATCATCCTCGGTCTACCAGGGATGTTATGTACTTTGTTAAATTTTATTTTTTGTTCTTTTTAGTTTCTTTCTTTCTTCTCTGCTTTTGTTTTATTTTGATGAACTCTACTACATATTGATGCTTCTTGATGAGTTTTTGTTCTAATATTGATTCATCTAGCTTACTATTGATTTTGGTTCTTTTATTAGCTTTATAGAAAGTTGATTCACATCTTGATCATTTTGTTGGCTTTCAATAGTCGATCAATATATAGGGAACAACTAGCTTATCACCAAAATGAAGAATTAAGAATTTATAATATTTCTTTTTTACCCTATGTCAAACTAACTAATTCTTTCATCTTTTCTGTGATTTTTATCAAATATTATTTTTTAGTTAAAATAATGATAAAGTGGCTATAAAATATTATGTATGGAGTAAAGCAAGAAAAGTATTCAATATATATTTTTATTTTCTCTTCAGATTTTGAGCATTCTCTTGTTTTGTTTAACCTTAATCGACTTGAATGCTTGTTTTCCTTTCGCGGAACATCTTTACTTAAGTATTTCAAATATATATATTTGTAAATATCTTATATTAACTTTACATTAAAATTAAACATCAATCTCATGAGCCTAGATAAAGTTATACATTTCACTAGATTACTATTATTCTAGTACTTAGATTGTCTCGGTTCTTATAAATTGGTGCATGGGTTTATTATTTATTTAATTATTGATAATAGCATTTGTGCACTGCATTTTTGAGTGATATTGTCAGAATATATAATTTTGATTTTATTTGTTTTCACCTCTCATAGAATAATAGTTTTTTATTCTCTCATGGTTGATGGTTATATAAACTAATTTATACTATGGATTAATATTTGAAAATTGATTAATTTTATTGGAATAATTTATTGGTGTCTCTATACGTCTAGCAACTTACATAATAGTGATGAAACTTATGGAGAAATGATAATTTGTTGATTTAAAGATTAGTCACAATCTAATACAAAGTATAAGTTTTGCTTTAGATGTTAGTGGAGGAAATATTTATGTAAAATTTGTATCATCTACTTAGATCTAAAGCCTGGTAATAATCTTTTATTATTTTTCTCCTGTAATTTGTTGACGTGAATAAATTAAGGTCTTGATTTTATCTTGTTTCTTCATCTTGCAGTGATATTTTTATTCATAGATTGGAGTCAAATTAACTCTTATTTTTTCCTAAAAAAATATTTTTGTCACGGATGACAATAGTACATTAAAGTTGACGTATTTTGGGCTAATAGACTCTGAAAGGAATTAAGTGACTATTTTGTCTGGTACATATGAATATGTGGCTCCTGAGGTAACCATCCACTATTTCATTTAATGTGTTTGAACACATTTTATTGAAATTCAAGATTTTCCTCCATTAGTTCTACTTGAACGCATTTTATTGAAATTCAAGATTTGTTTATGAGCATTTTGATAAGCTCTTTAGAAAAATAGTAGTTAGAAGCAGAGAGAAAATATACTATAATCACAAGGTTGGCATTTATAGTTTCTCATCCCTTTTCTTGGAGTTACTAATAAAGAAAAAAGGCATATGAGGGTAATCATACATCATGGGTTGTAATATTTTCCTCCAGGGTATCTCTTATTTACCTATCTTCTCCTTTTATGTATGCTTTCCTTTAATACGGTTATTAGATACAATTGACATGAGTTTGAATTTTGGATTGTGTAAAATGGAAAGACAGTGAAAATAAACAATCTAACACAATTGAGGTCCAATTATTTCAGGAAGAAGTGTCGTCCAAAAGATTCTTTTTCAAACTCAAGAATAGGGTTCATTTCATCTTTTTCTAAGGCAGTTAGTTTGGCCTGTTGAGAGCTCATGATTGGACAGAACACTGACGATTGGACTATCAAACAACTGTTAGTGGGAAAGAACATTAATCATCCATAAAAAAAAGGTAATGTCTATAACTGTTAGCAATAGTACGATTGATAACACAAACCTTTCTCTTTCTTACCATCCTCCCACTTAGGGCCATAGACCCACTTGCCTCTCTGTTACTTAAACTTCTATTTCTTGTGCTTTCACTTGCTCCTATCACTCGCTCTAAGACCTTGTTGCAGCTGCAATATTCTTCAAATTTCTCTTTCTCTCTCTCTCTCTCTCTCTCTCTCTCTCTCTCTCACACACACACACACACACACACACACACACACACACTCATTTGTTTTGGAAACTTGTTAGAATTATAGCATTCTTATAGTTCCTCACTCTCTCTAACTTAATTACTGTAATCTAATAGTGGCAACGCAATCCTTTAATTCATTTTATGAAGAGAACATTAACAAAAATGATAATTATCATATTTGATTTTGAACTAGATGCATCATTGCTGATCAATACTGATGAGCACTTTATTAATCAAGAGATTGGTAGTGGTAGATCCTCCATGGTCTACCAGGCATGGTGTGCACTTAGTTATGGGAGAAACACTATAATGACTCGTTCTCAGGAGATAACAAGCAATGACACATAAGAGAAAAGCATTATGTCGACAAACAATGTAGGGTTTCATACCTGAAGAGCAACAGGAGAAATGCTCAATAAGAGCATAGACATCAGTGGAACATCCCAACATGTATTCGTAGAGCTCCCAATCGAGCAACCCAAAAAATTTATGATATCTTTGTTGTAATCACTCTTCACGGAAGGGACGATTATTGAACCTGAGCGAGGAGATAAGAAACAATGCATAAATTCCTCTTACATTGGGCATATATAACAATTATTAAGAGAAAACACATGGAGATCACGATCCCACACTCTAGCTGCCCCAAAGAGGAGATTCCAACTCAACTTGATCTTTTATATTTCGAAGATGGGATGGAGATGGTAACGGACTGGGATTTCATGATCCTTCTTCACCATATCATTCATCCATGTGTTCAAAGCTCCATCCACCACGAATGGCTAAAACAATACCAAGTATAGAGAATTGGTGATACTTGCACAAAGAAAAAAAAATAATAATAAATAAATAAATAAAGTTACAATGCACGAATGAACAAGAGAGAGAAGAAGAATCACAAGAGAAGGGGAGCAAACCCGAGACAAATTGCAAGAGTGCTATGACCTCAAAAGTTGAGAGAACAGAGCTCTACAAGTCCAATTTATAGCAAAACACTCCCACAAATCCATTCATCACTTCAGAATGGAAGGTTTTGAAATTAGCAAGTTTAAGAAATAAAGAAATACTAGGTGAATCCGATGGCTGATACAATAAATCCGGCACAATTAGCATACAAGGCCCAAGCCAAATCTGACACCATTTGGCCCCATCTTGACACAATTTGATTCACAACAAATATCGACCAATAAGAAACCAATGTCACCCACATACACCATCATCGGATTGTAAAAATTACAGTTTCAAAGTAAAATTCAATGCCATTTGGCCCTCCATTGACACAATTTTCTCCATACTCGACGTCGGCCATATTGCAAATGATGTCAAATTAATACACCTGGCATCGATTAAGCCTGTACACAGGCAATCTTTGCTGAACTTAAGTTTGGGACTTTAGGGAGTTTATATGCCCCAAGCTCAATCACTGAACGCACTCCGCGTATTTAGCCCTACTTTTAAGTATCTAAGGATTTGCACACAATGATTTGCATACGGAATCTAAATTGTTACCCTCTATGTAATAGTGCAAGTGAAAAAGGAAAGACACAGGCGAGTGAAAAATTCAAATCCCATTACTTAGAGGAATTAAAGATCCTGAATCTTTACAAAAATGACCAACCGGTCATACACCCATAGAATTTCAAAAGAAAGAAAAAATGACCAAGTGGTCATGTACATCATCAAAAAAAATAAAAACCTAAACTAATCAGACTCCTCTAAGGCCTTTGACCTCCACTCCCTCCTGGCATCTACCTCAGCACTATCCTCCTCCTCACTCTCTGAGTGAGATGACTCATCACCCCCTCCGTGGCAGCCACGAATGTGCCCACACACCAACTTGCTCCTGAAGCTATGTAATTGTGGCCTAATAGACCTTGATGTCCAACCTCGTTGCATCTAACTCAGATTTCCACATGCATACGTTTTGTGGTAGTATTCTATGCAACTAACCTTGCAGGTACATTTACAAGAGAAAGTGAATTACTATGGCACGATGGGCTGCCATCTCCTTCCCCAATAGCTACTCATACCCATTGATTATCGATATGAGATCGTCATATTTGGTGCGTCATATTGGTGCCCAAGATCTGTGAAGTAAAGTAGAGAGGTCAGGACAATGTAAGAAAGTTAAGCAGAGAAAACCACTAGCATACTTACATAAGCTTACTAGGTAGGCACCCCAGTCAACGACAACCTAGAAACAGGGATGTCCACAGGGACACCCGTATCCCAGAAAACCCAATCAGGGAACCCTGGGAGGACAACCCCAGGTGGTGGCCCATCACCCTGGGAATGCTCTGCACACCCATCTTAGTAGTAGGCCTTGCAACAGGAGTAGTGGAGGTGGCATGAGATGAGCCAATGGCAGCAGAGGTGGGAGGAATCCTCTCGTGGTGATCCTAGCAATACCATCATGCAAGTCAGTTACAAAATACAACTGAAGAAGAAATAACATCAAAAAAATCTGAAACATGGCTATTTACCTTCAAACCCTCTGGGGTGATGTGGTGGCATACGCCCTCCGTGATCATGAACTCCTGTTATTGGCTCTAGGACTCTAATGTGAAGAAATCAGAGACCGGGTAGCCTATCCTCCCATCGAAGATTCGATTTGGAGTCAACATCTCTGGGTGCAGCTTGTGACAAGGTGGAAGATGAGGCACCAAGGATTGACCGCCATCCTCCCATTCAGGGCCCATGGTGCTAAGGTGAGAGGCAGTTCAACAGATTTCTAAGCTCGAAGACAAAGCGCATTGGCTTGTGGCGTTCATAAATCATTGCCAACCCTCTCCTGGGGCAAGGGAAGAAGTCTTGGCTACTTCCTTAAGCTTGGGCTCTCGGAGATGTAAATACTCGAAGCACCAGCACTGCAAGGAAAATACCAATAAATCAATCCAAGACAAAAAGACATCAAATTTAAGCAAATAAAAATGAAAAAAAGCAAGAACTTACCTCAAGGACACATGAATCCACAATAATTACAATGCCTCTCATCCATAGCCAGGGCATCGATGCTCCTAAGGAGGTGGAGTATCCGGATGCTCCCTAGATGTACTTCTTCATCCCCTCAATCTTCTCCAAATAGCCTAGCAGATCCAACCTAATAGAATTCATACTTTTGTTGAGAGGGAGTTCCCCAACATGTACATCACAAAGCTCCGCCAACTGATATCGCGTAGAAGCTAGAGACTCACCAATCACCTCGTTCACTGGCTTTTCCCAATTCTTGCGAAACCATCTCACTAACGGTGTGGTGGTGTTGGACCACTCATTGATAAGCGTGGTCACATAACTTATCTTATTCATGGGGTCCCATCCCTTCAGGCAGCCCATGATCACCATCCCTCTGAACCACAGGACTGCACACAAGCTGAAGTTCGATGGGGGTGATAATTATCTCCTCACAGGTAAAATGGAAAGTGTGAGTCAACGGCCACCACCTCTTCATCAAAATTTGATACATATTAAGGTCGCAGTTACTCACTTGCAACTGCAAAAAGTCCTCAAAGCCCATACTGTGATACCCTATTTTCTAAACCCAGTCTAATTACCTATATTGACTTGGTTTGATCATATAGGGGTTGAACCAGAGAGAACCGACGTAAGTACCATATGGAATATGATAGCAAGAGTAACCTTGAACTCAGGTTGGCCCGACATGACTGAGTAGATACCAAGTGTAATATGTGCATCCAAGCCTTGCACTTCACGCACCATGAAGCCATGTACAAGGAGTAAAGGTACGTAACAATATTTGTGGGTGCCTACGTAATTTAATTATATGTGGAGTTTATTCCTATTGAAGCCTAAGTGGAACACTAACAAATGGGCTGACTGGAAGGTATGACACTCGGGGGCTACGATACGCACTTGAGATATACTCACCTGAGATATACCCACCTGATATACCCACCTGAGAGGTATGCACCTATGAATAAAAGATATTTTGGGGGCCCAGGTATAAAAAGGGGAGATATTTATTGCTTTCCTCCCTCATTAATGATAGTTGGTCGATGGGAGAGTAAAGAAGAGAGACCGAGAGAGAGAGAGAGAGAGAGAGAGAGAGAGAGAGAGAGAGAGAGAGAGAGAGAGAGAGAGAGAGAGAATAAAGGAAAAGGAAGAAGAAGAAGAAAGAAGAAGGGAATCGTCCATAGAGTTTTACCAGAGCCGAGTCTTGGCTTTTTGAGCCTGGATTAATGATCAGCTCGCCGGGATCTTCGATTTGAGGTGGGTATTGTACGTATTCCAAGGATTCTAAGGAAAATCCCTTGCTTAAACCCTCTTTTGATTTTTGGGAAAGAACCCACTTGAATCTTGCTAATCCTACTTGGGTAATCGAATCTAAGGTCTAATGAAAGGTGTGTACAATGATTTTGAAGGATTTGAAAGGAGTGTTGGTGAAGATCTAAAGTTTTTGAGAGTTCTTGAGCTAAAGGAGTGAGATTGGGGTTTCGTTTGTGTTCTTGAGAAAAGAGGTACGAATCCCCCTTTTTCTTTTAATTTGATCTTAGATCTAGGTTGTGAATATATGAGTGGACCTTAGATGAGGGATTGGAGTCACCGGATTGACCCTAAAATAGTTCCCCAAGCCAAAGAGATGATGGGAAGATGATAGTAAAATCCCATTTTATGACTAGGGGGTGTCACACCAGCGGGTCTCAGACCCACTTGTGTGCCCTGAGCTCAGTCTTGAGCCTCTAGCGTAATCGGTGGGTATAAAATTGACGGGTCCCAGAGCCACCTGTCTTGGACTCATATCCACCTATCATACCAGAAAACCCAAAATGGGTCCAAATTTGATGGGTAACCCCCATTTATGATTCTAAACTCGATTTTAGTGTTCAATTATGATGATTTTGACCTCAAAATAGTGAAATGATTAATCATTACGTTTATAATAGGTTACACTCATTATACGCCTATCCACACATCGGATCTCCCACGTACCGGGTGCAAGCACCGCGCACTTATACAAGAAAGTGGAGAGTGGAATTTGATTTAATTTCAGAATGTTTATGCATCACTTAACATGTGTTAGTCTAGCCATGTCATCATGTCACTTGTGTGTAGACTAGACATCACGTATGCCATATCATACATTGAATGTGCATTTACATAATATGCTATGCTCTGTGTTATGTTTGAATATTCATTATGTCTTGATGTATATGATGGAGTAATCTCATATAGACATGATATGCATGCTAGATTAGATGCCATAGTTGGCTTAAAAATGAGTGCATAGTGGCTCGTGGAATGGGATGCGGTGCCATCGTGTAATCGTACTATGCTCATATAGAGACATGCAGTTAGGATTGATATACCCTTTTGTGCTATGACCTTTCTCAATAGGGGTTTACGTGTTGGGTTACCATTTGGAGGAAGCATCGGGTGGCGGTTGTCGAACTCCTGCATCGGTTAGAAGTATGCATGGCTGATCGCTAGGACAGTCAGTAACCCCAGTAATATATTCAGAGGGCCGATCGTACTGCTTTTATTTCGTGTGGAGTCACCCATTTACTTTCTGTCATTTAAATTTGTCGGGAGTCGAATTGTATTTAAATTTCGGTACCAACGGTGAGCCTTCTCTGACAACCCTATGGGCATATCGTGGGATGGGGTTCGAGGCTCATACTCGAAGCATACGTGCACTGTGGTTGTGAGTAACACATAGCCTATGACCTAGTAATGGTGTTTAAGTGAATATGATTAAAATGAATTGCATACATATAGGTTCATTTATATTGTGACTGCTTGTGTGGTCTTCCTTTTCACTTACTGGGCTAGTGAGCTCATCCCACATGCACAACTCTTTTAGGTGATTTTATAGGTTACCTGCCTGAAAATTAGGAGCTGAGTCCCATTGTGGAGTTTCCCTCTGAGGACTGATGGGTCCCTAATGAGTTCAAGCACAATGCTGATTGCACGTGTGAGGATTGTGCTGCATGGCAACAGTGACTCCAGAGTGATTCTTTTTTATTCTTTTGATATACCCCCTTTTGATGACTTGATGCTTAAATTGTTATACTTTTGTGTATATATCATGCTTGCGGGCCCAAATGTATATAACTTTTATAACTCAATTTGGGTATCAAGTATTTGGGGAACAATTACAGGTATTATTATGAATAGGTCTTCCACTAAAAATACAGGTGTTATCATAGTTTAATAGATGTATGTTGCATTGTGGTTACTGCATTGCTAATCCTGACAGGTTTGTGAGTTTATCTGGAGTTAACTCTGTCACCGGCTCAGTTCTGTGAGAGCGGGGTGTGACAATGGTGGTATCAGGGCGTGATGCTCTACTTACTTATATCATACTGCTTAGCCCCCATAGAAACTATAATAGGTCTAGGGTGGGTGAAGATAAAAGCCTTATGAAAAGTTAAAAAAGCCTTAATTAAATGTAAAATTTGTAACTTTTGCATTTAATGGTATGCATGCATTGGTAGGATGAATTCTATTAATTAGTTTTGAATTTATAATAAGTGGATTTACTTGTTAGTGGAAATTTTAACAAAATTTCGACAACATAATAGCGTAAAGTGAGAAAATAAAAAATTTTCAAACATAAAACCTGATAAACGACAAACATAATATTATAATAACATATGGTGACCAACACTACCACCAAACCACGCAGTTCTAATATGAAGCAAACCATTCAGAAATTTATAAGCATTACCATAATCATAATTCAAACTCTAAGTACACAAATGGAAATAAATAAAAAAAAGGATGGCAGATGCCATCATTACTTCAGTCATACTAGTTTGATCACACAAGAAAAGTAGGGAAGTATACCATAAAACCCACCTGATTCCTGTGACCACTCCTAGGAGCGAGGTTGGACTGCACCAACCTAGAAAATACTTTTCCCTTAGGAAAAAAGGTTTTCTCAGATGCAAGCCTCACTTGTGAGCCACTGATCACCTCATATATATGCTTCTGCATGTCCCAGCTTATTAGTGGGCCTATGCCTCTGGTCTTAGGAGGACTGTAGTAGTAGATGCCCTTTGAGGAAATACCCATAATCTCTGTTAATCAATCTACAGTCAGGATGATCTCCACACCCTTCACCCTGCTAATTATGGCAAACTGCCCATCCTCCTCTATGGCCTCAAGGTTACGGTAGACTTCCGCACTAAGCCCTTGTAGCAAGGTCAATTAATGTTGAGGATAGACTCCCAACCTAGAGTAGTAAACCTCTCTAAGAGGAAAATATGGGAAAAGTGCTCCACGACCACCTATTTCTCCAGCATCACGAGTAGTGAGCAGAAGGTATCCCATGAAGATGCGGCTCTCGAGCTATAGAAGACCATCTCGTCATAGTTAGTCGGGTCTTTAGGCTCCTCCCATTCTCTAGGCGGAGATGGAGTTGAAGAACTAGATCCCACCTCTTTTTCTGGGCCTTAGAAGCCTTCCTCTTCCTTGATGGATCTGCAGGTTCCTTGCCTTTTCAGGGTGGCATCCTGAAAATGCAAAGAAAAGAGATAAGCACATGGTATAAAATAAAGAGCCAATGTTTAAGGAATATCAAGTTGGGATAAGTAGTAGAAATGGATCCAAGGAATGAACATGATAAGCTATGTTTAGCATATGGCAGAGGACTATAGGAAATGTGATCTAAGCTTGCTTATTTCAAAGCATCAAACCCAATATCAAACCCAATACCTAACCCTACTAGGTGATTCAATGTATAAATAAGAAGGACTGAAGTGATGGAAATCACTAAGTAAACACAAGTGATACAAAGGGATGAATGGGATGATGCATGTGATGATTTAGACGTATAATTATCCCAATGAAAAGTAGCCTTAGAGCATGGAGAGTCCATAAATATAGAAAGTAAATAAACCTTTCAAAAGAGCATGGGATACGGTATAAGATTAATAAGAGATAGCATATCACTGCTTGGATTCGGAATAAGAAATTGATGGTTGCAAACAAGTAGACCTAACATGTAGAAAAAAAATTCAAATTTGGAAGTCTAGCCAAATGGAAGATTTACATTTCAATGGAAACAATTATTGACGATGCTAATATGCTTGAGGGACTATGATTCAAATATAAACAAGGAATTCAAGAATGGCTAGGTAGAAAATTTCCCAAATGTTTTGCTCCTCTTTTTGGGCAAGTCCATATAAGAATTGAGAAACAACCATGCCATCCAAATTGGGGAAAATTATGCACTGGAACGATTAGTGAACACAATAGATGCCCAAAATTTGCAAGTGGAATGATGGATTAACATAAAAGGAGAGATATACACCAGAGAAGCCCCAAAGTCGCTAGTTAGGGCACAAAAAGGGGGAAAATGCTCCAATGGTTCCATTCTATGGATCAAAGTGCTTGGAAACTATAATATAAGCTATACAATGGCATGTACTTCGTTTTCCATGGAGAGAATCGAAGAAAAACTAAGATTTCATCCACATTGACGATTTTCCCATTCAAAAAGGAGAAAAAACCCAGATTTTTGAGAGAAAAAAAGAGGGTTTGAGAACTCACCTTGATGGTTGGATGGGAGAGTATGCAACTTGGACAGTTTAAGAGAAAGAAGTGTAAAAGGGACGAAAACAGGGGTTTAAAACCCTTTTGGTCGCACCTTTTGGGTATGATTGGCGGGTATGAAACTGACAGGTTTCAGCCAGCCATATCCATCGGTTTTGGTAGTGAGTGCCCGGTGACACCCGAGGGTCCTATATGGCCTGCATTGGTGGATTTGAAGGTCATTTTTGAAAATTAATGAAGTTATAAGGGAGTTTTTGGATGACATATATAATGGGATACAAATTTGGAATTTGAATTTTAATGTGCACTTTTCCTCGATTGTTTTAGGGTGTAAGTGCACAGGGTTATGCACAAGAATTCAAGTAATTGTACAATGAATTGCAATATTAACCTATATGAAATTTTCATGCAATCAGTTACATTTAGTAATGGTATGCACTAGATCCGAGAGTCTCGCTTGGGGTGCACCTTGAGGTCCCCATCCTGTTGGTAAGCCACCAATTAATAAAAGGCCTCAACCTACGGGGCAAGCATCTAACCCACAGCCTGAAGAGACAATTGATTAGAATGTGGCTCATGAGAATCCACCTATGGCTGCACTTCTTGATCCTCCACCAGTACTCACCCCAGGTGATGTTGAGAACTTGATTCAACAATCAAATCAGACTCTCCATTAGTAGATTCTCTAACAACAACAGGAATTTATGACTACTATGCAGCAACAATGGTGTGCTGCACTACCGGGTCAGCCTCCCCGAGTAGATATTCCACAAGGTCCAACTAGAGGGCCTAGTATTGGAGCACAGGTTAGAGGTACACCACCTGGCATCACCCCTCAGAGTCAAGTTGGAGGTAACCCCCCTATACTACCTCAGGGTACACTTCCATATATGGTGCCACATCCCTACCCGTACCATCTGGCATATGCACTATATTTTCAGCTGGTGGGCCATACCACAAGAGTGGTGGAGTCATTCAAAAGGAACCTACCACCTACATTCACTAAGCTGGGAAATGACCCTTTGGAATCGGACCATTGGATCCAAGAGATTGAGAAGATATTTGAAGTGATTGATTGCACCGAGGCTCAAAAGATTATCTGTGTGGGGTTACAGTTTAAGTATGAGGCCAATTCCTGGTGGCAAGACTCAAAAGCCATATTGTAATACCTGCTTCTTAAACCCGGTCTGATTTCGTGGTTGAACCGGTTTAACCATGCAGGAACCGGGCCAGAGGAAATTAGGGCGGGTTCCTTATGGGCTATGATGGCACGGGTGACCTTAAACACCGGCTGGCCCGACAAGTCCGAGCCAGTGCCAGAAGAGACGGGAGTGCCCAAGCCGTGTACATGCACCTACCATAAGGCTATGTATAGATAAAGCAGGTATTATATCCGTATTTTAAGGTATATACGTATGCTACATCGTATGCCAGGGGTGGGGTTCGTGCCGAGGCCCGAACCCTGTCAAAATCCCAAGTTTTGGCCCTTAGGTGGGCGGACAGGTGGGTGCACCCACCCACCTGAGTGACCCATCCATGTGCACTATTCACTTAATTAGGAATTATATATATAGCTTTATGTTTTTTCTTTCTTTCCATTTATGTCACCCGTACGTTGGTGAGGATAGTAAAGAGGAGAGAGAAAAGAAAGGGAAGAAGAAGGGAAGAGAAGGAAGAGGAAGAAGGGAAGGATTTCAGCGGCGCCGAAGCTTGATCTTCCCATTCCGGCGCCGGGAGAGTGATCTTCAACTCTAGATCTATAGTTAGAGGTAAGCAAAGTTGGGTTTTGTGAACATTCACCGTACCCAAGCTTTAAACCCTTGATTCGAGTATGGTTTCTTGAGATCTTGTAAATCCCCTTTGAAATGATGAATCTAAGGTTTAATAGATTATTTATGTGTTGATCTTGAAGGATTTGAAGAGATATTGACAAGGTGGAAGAAGCATGGTGGGTTTGAAGTGATTTGGAGGGTTTGAAGTCGTTCTTGAGCAAAGAAGGTAAGATGGTTTCCCATTACTTGAATCTAACCTAGATCTAAGTTAGAACCATCCTATAGGACCTTGAGGGTGTGAGGAATGGGTTGGGAAAAGCCCCATTTGAATCCCCAAAGAATGGAGAAAGTTGGGAAGAAATAGGGTGTTTCCCGCCAAGACCGGTGGGTGCAACCGGTGGGCCCCTACCTGCCTGTGGGCACCCACCTGAGAAGGCAGGGGGGCCTTCGGGCACAACCGGCAGGCCATCCTACCCGTCGGTCCTAGCAGGGGCCCCTGGCCCAACCGACAGGTGGAACCGACGGGCCATACAGGCGGGCCGCTACCCGCCGGTCCCAACTGGTGGGTAGGACCGGTGGGCCAGACAGGCCACCTGTCTGACCCACCCGTGTGGCCCCGAGGGTGATCCTTATGTCCGATTGGACCCAAATCGGACGTGTGACCTTCTTTTGACGTTCTAAACACAATTTTGTCATTGGATTTCATTAATTTTGATCCTAAAATGGTGAAGTACTAACTCCGCTCAATTATGTTAGGTTCACCAAATCCTACCCGATTCGCACCGGATCTCACCCGTACCGAACGGGAATCCTTGTACACTACAAGTAAGTGGGGAGAGGATGTTTGGCCTTGTTTCAAGGCATTGTTTGGCATTCATTTAAATATATCTAGTCTAGTCATGCTATCATGAATATGCTATGTAGTCTAGTCATCCCACACATTGATGTGTATATGTGCTATGTTTACTTTCCAAATGCCAATTGAATGAGATGTTTATATGTTGGATGTGGACATCATTGTGCATATTGCATTGATAGACTAGATGTCGTAGTCGGCTTGGAGACGAGTGCATTGGTGGCCCATGAAATGGGACACAGAGGCACTATGCAATCGTACTATTGTCATATAGGAGCATGCGGTATTAGGATTTTCACCATCCCGTGCTACGACCCTTCCCAACAGGGGTTAAGGTGTTGGGTTATCATTTGGGGGGAAGCAGTGGTCGTAGGTGTGGGGTCACTGTGGCGGTTAGACATAACGCCCGACTGGTCATGTAGGACAGTCGGCAACTCCGGTGGTACATTCAAGAGGGCCAATCGTACTGCTTTTAAATTGTTGGAGTCAGCACCTTTATTTTCAGTCATTTGCATTTCTATTGAGAGCCGGTGGACGGCATTGTTTTTACTTTTCCGAGTACTCACGGTGGGCCTTCTCCGATAGCCCTATGGGCATATCGCGGGAGGGAGTTCGCGGCTCGTACCCGGAGTATACGCGCACTGTGGTTGTAGTAGCACTAAAACCAAAGACTTAGTAATGTTGCTTAGGTGGATGTGATTTAAAATGTATAGCATGGCATGTAGTGCATATGATGTGTTGTGATGTGTGGACTGCTGTGTGGTCCATCTTTCTACTTACTGAGCTAGTGAGCTCATCCCACGTATACGCCCCTTTTTAGATGATTTTGTAGGTCATACATCTGAGGAGCACGGGGTGGGTCCCACAGTCGAGTTTCCTGAAGAGGACTGGTGGACCCCTGAGGAGTTAGAGCACGGCACCGGCTGCTCGTGCGAGAGTTGTGCTGCGGGACAGTAGTTCTGAGGCCGTGCTGAGCTCCACTTCTGAGGCCGAGCTGAGCTCTACTATGTGATGCCGAGCTGGGCTCAAGCGTTGATGCCAAGCTGAGCTCTAGCCTTAATACCGAGCCGAGCTGTGTACTTGATAATTGAATTTTATTCTTTTTGTGTAAATATCATGCCTTCGGGCCCAAATGTATATAATTATTGTATCACTATCCGGGTATCAAGTATTATGGGATTATTCACAGGTAAAACTTAGTCTTCCGTTGATCTGATGAGTTTATATTAGTTGTGTGTATGCTGTGGTGGAATACAGTATCTGATGATCCTGGCAGGTTTGGGTTAACCGGTGTTAACTTGGTCACTGGCCCGGTTCTGTGAGAACGGGGTGTGACAAACGGTGGTATCAGAGCGTGATGCTCTGCTCCACTCACAGCATACCATTAGAATCCCGTAGACTCTATAATAGGGAAATGGGGTTGGGTTAATATAAAAGCTTTAAAGATTAAAAGCCAAAGAAAGAAAATATAAAAAGGGGTTGCATTATATATTGCATTCATGGCATGCGTGAGTATAGATAAAAGGGGATTAGGTTGGTGATATAACCTATAGAGTACTATTTTGATGAAATTTCGACAGCATAACGGCGTAAAATGGGATTTCCAAAAATTTACACACAAATACCTGATAAACAACAGATAATATGACATAACAATGATCAAGTAGCAAAATACACAACTAAACTACACAAGTATTCCACATCTGAATTCACCACAAAATCCACTATCCAAAATATATTATTCCATAAATGAATCCAGTTACAGCGTAAATACAAGGAATGAGAATAAATAAAGTATACAATAAGGTCTACAAAAAAAAAGAGAAAACAGATAAACAGCTGGTGTGGGCGAGCCAAGCCCTCACTGGCCGTCGTCGTCATCATCGATGATCACCACGTTCGTCAGAGGCCTAGAGTTGACGTCGAGGCGGTGATCGTAATAGTCAAACCTCGCGTTCACCAGTCGTACCTCCCTCCGAAGCCGGCCAAAATCTGCTGAGATAGCATTGGCCGTGATGTCCAAGTCCTGACCCAGCCTGAGGAAGGAATCCTCCAAGGTGGCCTGCCTCTCCAGGATGCGTTCCTCCCTGGAGGCACTCTCGTCCAGCCGTCTCAGTAGCTGAACCTTGCTATCCTGTAAGGCCCGCATGGAGGACATAATGCCCTCGAAGTCGTAGGCACCACTCCTAGGTGGTGGGACTCTATGTGGTGAGGCTGCAGCTCTAGAAGAACTAGGACCAGGACCTCTCGACTCCTGAGGCGCCTCCTCAGGGATGCCACCACCCATCGGATCCTCCTCCTCATCCTGAGGAACGTAGTCCTCATCCTCCTCACTGGACTCCTCCTCCATGTGGACATCCTCCATAGGGACAGCCCTCCTACCCCTACCTCTCTGAGCTCCTGCTCTAGGAGGTGAATCCATGAGGGTCTGGAGACCCATCCTCAGGAGGTTACTCCGGTCAAACCTATCAGCCGGAGTCTTCCCCTCCTCGCCCCTCAAGTCCACCCCGAAGAACTCGAAGATCCTAGTGAGGATCCTACCATAGGGGAATCCTCCATCCTCAGGGTGGGAAGTGTGGTGCTCCATCATCCTGAGAATGATGTAGGGGAGGCACAAGTGTTCGACACCACCCTCTGCAGCCGTGTAAATGCAGAACGCAATGAAAGCCGCCATGAAACCCACCTGGTTATGATGACCTCCTCTGGGGAGCAGGTTGAACTGGACCAACTGGGCAAATAGACGAACCTCGGGGTAGAAAGACGTCTCGGACTCCGGGCGATTACTACTGCCGCAGATGGTCTCGTAGATGAAGTCCGGCGTCGCCAGGCTCATGAACGGTCCCAGAGGCTTACTCCTGGGAGGACTGTAGTATCGGTGTCCAGCCACTGATATACCCAGGATGCTGGCCAAGGTGCCCACCGTCAGCTGGATGTCTACCCCCTTCACCAAGCTGCTAATGGTGAACTCCCCGTACGGATACGACACCTCCAAGTTGCAGTAGAACCGACGGACTAGCTGCTCGTAGCATGGTCGGTCTACATGAAGAATAGAGTCCCAACCCAATGCTGAGAACCTCTCCTGAAGCTGAGCCTTGTGAAAGTCCTCGACTACCACGGTCTTCTCCATCATCACTGACCTCTTTAGGAAGTTAGGCCAGTTGGCTGCTGCCTCTGCACTAAGGAAGTGCTCCTCATCATAGTCTGAAGGGTCAGACCGGGCAGGTCCGGGTCTCCCTGTGCGAGGGGCTGAAGAGCTGGTCTCCGCACTTTTCCGCTTAGAAGTGGTGGTCTTGCGTCGTACGCCAGAGGATGATGGTCCTTTGTCGGTGCGAGATGACATCCTGGCAAGAAGAAAAGAAAATAGGGTGAGTACAGAAAGGAAACTAACAACAACATTAAAAAGGGGAAATCCAAAACCAAATTCATACAAAACGGGAACGGTGACAAGCTAGAAATGATAGGGAGCTAATGGATATGATGCATGGTAGGTGACAATGCAGAGAAACATGCGAAAACAGTAAAATGACAGCAAAAGCAAAGAGCATAAATAAAACGAGGGGATTCAATTCCAATGCGCAAATTCGAACATAATGGAGAACAACCGGAAACCATAGGACTAAGATGAAATGACATAGTAGTGGGATCACAAAAGTGCAAGAACATACCCAAATAGACTATGGAGTTCCATGAATACAAGTATGGGATGAAAATCAAGGAAACCAATACAAAAAGAGGGATTTTCATGGAAATACATGGGGATTCCAAGCATAATGGATGATTCAAGAAATCTAAAGCATATCTAGCACAAATCAGATGGAATGCATCACAAAGGAGTTATCAATTGGAGAAAAGGAGTAAAAAATTTAAGAAACCCCCAAATTTGGAAACCTAGGGCACGATTTGGGGTTTTCTCCAAATGAAGGGGATAAAATCCAAATAAACTACAAATGACCACAGTAGAGGCATCACAATCATATGGAAATGCTATTCTATGGAGAAAAATATGGAAAGACAACCTAAAGTGAAGCCTACACATGCATTTTACCTCAAAGGGGAGATTCTGAGAAAAGAAAAGGAGGAACTTACTTGAAGGAGGGAGAGTTGACTCTTTTCTAAAGCGCCGAGTTGATGAGTAGACTCGCGAGTAGAAGCGCCGAGGAGACCTCCAAGATCGCCCAAGGAAGAGAGGAAGAAAGAGAAAAGCGTTGGGGAAAGGGACAAGACAGAACAGGGCCTGTAGGGCCCTGTTCGTGTTTTTACACGGGCAAGACCGGCGGGTATAACCGGCGGGCCCCTACCCGTGGGTGCCACCCGCCGGTTTGAGGCACTAGGACCGACGGGCTCTACCGGCGGGCCCCTACCCGCCGGTGCAGCCCATCGGTTGTGAAAATTGGGAAATTTTGAAGATTTTTTTCCCTTCTCTCCTCCTAGCATGATTACATTGATCCGCATTATTGATTATTATTCCTATGATTAATGTGCTATGGTTAAGTGGGACCATTAACATATCTGTTGGGGCCTTTGCCCTGTATCTTGGAATTAAGCTGCGGTTATTTACAGGCTATCATACACTACCACACCTTATGTGATGGCATAAACTTGTGTGCCAAAATCAATTCTACGGTGTTTAACCAGTGTGGTGGGTGATATGTTCCAGGTACAAGAATACGATGGTACGTACTAGATCCGGTAGTAATGCCCGAGGTACCTCACGGGGTCCTCGTCTGGTCGGTCGACCATAAAATCCCAGGGGGTCCCGCTCTGTGGGGCAAACCTCACCTCCACTACCTCCAGAGACCCTTGGTCAGGGTGGGGCACATGGGGACCCACCTATGACTGCACTCCCGGACCCTCCATCGGTCATTACACCGGGAGATGTTGCTACTATAATTCAGCAGTCCCAACAAGCTTTTCAGCAACAAATGCTTCAGCAACAACAAGCATTTATGACTGCTATCCAGCAACAGTTGGACTTTTCTCAACCGGGTCAACCTCCCCGGGTACTCGCTCCACAGGACCCGCCTGTAGGGTCGGGAACAGGACCACAAGTGGGGGGTACACCCCCAATCCCACCATTCGGTGTTCCTCAGTATGGGATGCCTCCTCCATACTCCTACTATCCTGCCTATGCTCCTAACTTCCCGGCGGCGAGTAATACGTCAAGGGTAGTGGAGTCATTCAAGAGGAACTTACCACATGTATTCTCTAAGGTGGGGAGTGATCCTCTGGAATCGGATCAGTGGATCCAAGAATTAGAGAAGATATTTGAGGTGCTTGAGTGCACGGATGCACAGAAACTCATTTGTGCCGGTTTGCAACTCAAGAAAGAGGCAAATTCTTAGTGGCAAGCCTCCAAGCCTATATTGTTGGCTGCTCATCCAGAACCCACTTGGAAGCAATTCAAGGAGTTGTTCTTGGACAACCATTATCCGCGCAGTTTCAGAGACCGAAAGGAGACTGAGTTCATGGCCTTAGCTCAAGGAGGTAAGACTGTCCTTGAGTACCAACAACAATTCGAGAGTTTGTTCCATTTTGCCCCAAGGCACATGAGGACAGCTGAAGAGAAGGCAGTAAGGTTCCTAAAAGGCCTAAAGGCATCTATTGGGTCTGTACTTGAGGTACTGGATTTGACCAAATATGACCAGATTGTGCAGAAGGCCAAGACCATGGAAGATAAGCAAAAGGGTGAACAGTCCCTCACCCCTGGACTGTGGAAGAGAACAAATCCATTCCCAGATATGGGAAATTCCTCCAAGGCATATCGCGGATCATACAGTTCTGGGCCTATGTATAGGCAGCCCTATAGGCCATCTGGCTACCCTCCTAGACCAGTTGGTGGTTCGGGTTCCACCTCTATTCACCCGAACAAAAGTGTGGCACCTACACCTCCAAGGCCACCTCGACCTCCATCTGCAACGGGTCAAGTGCAGAGGGGCCCTGCTCCAGTTCCAACATCTCAGATTCGTTGCTTCAATTGCCATTCATATGGACATTATGCGAAAGACTATCGGGCCAGACCAGCCTTGCCCTCTAGTCAGCCCTCTGCGTACCGACCTCCCTTACCTCGAGGGAATCAATCGTAGGGAAGGATGTATGCTCTATCAGCCGAGGAAGCTGAGGCCGGTACAGAAGTAGTTGTAGGTACATTTTAAATTAAGAAATTCATTATGATTAATATTGATGACCTACTGAAATTATATGCATTGTTATACTAGGTATCCTACCCATATCAGGCATACCAGCCTATGTTTTATTCGATTCAGGAGCTACTCATTCATTCGCATCTAAGAGATTTGTAGAGAAACTTGGGATGTCACCCAGGATCGTAGACCATGGAATGATTGTTAGTATGCCTACTGGTAAAGTTGCACAGTTGAAGGAAGTGTATGGGCCGTGCCCAGTGAAAATTAGTGGGAAAAATCTTGATGCGCAACTCATTAAGTTTAATATGCAGAATTTTGATGTTATATTGGGTATGGATTGGTTGTCGGCTCATCGAGCTAATGTGATCTGTGCTGAAAAGCTGATAAGGGTGACAGATGACGAAGGGAAAGAATTGGTATACCGAGCAGATC
>NW_024868333.1:49126-97943 GCF_013358625.1 Macadamia integrifolia | reverse complement strand
ATGGAGCTACCTTGGGTTTTACTCTCTTTTTGTAGGTTTTATATTTTCAAGGCCTTAAGGACTATCGGGAGCTATATCTTCAATTTTACACGTAAAGAGGTCCTATTTCTTTTCATGGTTGCGAAGAGGATGAAATTCTAAGCAAGATGGAAGTGTTCAATTAAAAGTACACATTCGTTTGGTCACCCGTACAAATGATTATTCTTTTCCGGTCAGAAAAAGAATAATGGATTAGAACTGAACCGAGATGCAGAACCAGCCCATTTGCAGTTGTCCCAAAGGTACAAGGAATACTCCAAATACCAACAAGGATCGATGGACCACATCCTTAATTGATTAAAGATTCATTTTTGGTAACAACAACTACCTAGTGTAGTTGGTGAGCTATGGTGTACAAAATTCCCTTGCTCACCAAGAGGTCTCAAGTTCGAATCTCATGGTTGTTTTTTTTAGAGAATTTTGTTGAAGATTTCCTGCTTTTCACTCACTTAAAGCATTAAAGGTATGGAGGGGATTTCCACATCAAATTAGAAGCAAGGAAAATCGTGGAAGCAAGAAAAGAAGAAAAAAAAAAGGAAAGAAAAAAAAGGGAGAAATAGAGATTGTCCAAATCTTCTCTCTCCTCCACATCATCACCAAAATATTGTCCAAATCACACAAAGCAAGAAGAAAATCGTCCCTTGGAGGGAGAAAAAGAAGAGAAATAAATTAGAAAAAAAAGGAAAGAAAATAAGTAAAAAAATTATAGGAAATTTCTCCAAGTTTATTTCTCTATTCTCTCTCCTCCATCTTAGTACTTTTGGACTCAAAAGATCTTACTATCAATTGTGGGTTTCTCTCTTTTAGGAAAGAGAAATTTGTTACCCTATCTTCTCATTCCCTATAAATACAACTCATGCAAGAGAAGGAGAGACAATTCATTCTTCTTCTAGTTTTTTTTTAGCTGCTCTCTCTCTCCCTCTCTCACTCTTTAGTTTTAGTTCTTCTCTATTTTTGCTTTAATCACTTTTGTAATAGTTTTTTATGTCAATTAATGCAAGCACTCTTTTATTCTTATTCAGCCTTTTTATGTTTATGATTTATGCAATTGAGTTGTAATTTTTTAAGTTATAATTCTAGGCTTAGATCTAGATGACAAGATCACGAGCCGCGGAGCAATTTTTTTTTCAAGTTCAAGCATTGATTCAAGTAAGTAGGCTCCTTCAGTAGTCTTCTCTCCCCCCTCTCATTCCCTCTTCTGACTACCCTTTCTTTCTTAATTTAGGATTTTTATTTTCAGTCGTTACATTATTGCTATCCCTTTCCCCCAAGGTTCATGGCTAGTGTATGTGTTGGCTTTGCCCCTCCTAGCCATAAAACCATCAATTTATTGATTTTATTTTAATTGTCTTCCTTTCCCTAAAGCCAAGTAGAGAAACCCTTATAAGAGTGACTCTCTGGTCAAGTAGGGAAGCTCATATTATGATGCATCCCTCGGGCTAAGTAGAGAAACCTACTTGTGAGTCTCTCTCTAGCTTTATTCCCTTTCTTTTACTTTATTTTTATTTCAGCATTTTTTTCTTTATTTATTATTATTTTTTTTAATTGCGTGGGTTGTTTATTTTCAGTTATTTATTTATTTAATTTTAATTGCGTGGCTTGCATCTTTAAATTCTTAGATGACGAATGGTTAGGACGTTATTTTAGATACATATGTTTAGGACGATAATTAGAATTAGATCACAACCATTAATCGGTTCACTTTCGCATTATTAAAAGAAATAAAAAAATAAAGTGGTTGCTCTCCCTGTGTTCGACCCGTAGCTACACTGATCCGTACACTTGCGGTTACATTTTAAATCTCAAACACTCACCTACTTCATCCCAATATAAGGGCGTTCTGCACTTTCTGCCATATAATGCCTCATACAGAGCCATCCTAGTGGTAGTTTGATAGTTGTTATTATAGGCAAACTCCATAGCTGTTATTATAGGCAAACTCCATAAGAGGTATGTATTCCTCCTAACTGCCACACAATTCCATTGCGCATGCCCTGAGCATATCTTCCAGTATTGTATAGTTCACTTTGACTGCCCATCGGTTTGTGGATGAAAAGCAGTACTCAAATGCACCTGTGTCCCCAAAGCTTACTGGAGACTTTTTCATAATCTAGATGTGAATCTTGGGTCTCTATCTGACACAATGCTTATCGGCACTCCATGTAAATGGACTATGTTTTCCATACAAAGTTGGGCTAACTTGTCTATGGAGTAATTGGTCTTGATCGGAATAAAATGAACAGTCTTGGTAAGCCTATCAACTACCACCCAAATTGCATCCATTTCCTTGGTGTACGAGATAGTCCTGTGACAAAATCCATAGTGATTCTGTCCCATTTCCACTCCGATGCAGGGAGTGGCTATAGAGTACCATATGATCGGTGTCTTTCTACCTTGAGCTTCTGACACACGAGACATTTTGCTACATATAGGGCAATAGTGGTCTTCATTGCTGGCCACCAATAGTTTTGTTTAAGATCTTTATACATCTTTGTACTTCTAGGATGAAGTGAGTATTCAGAACTATGTGCTTCCTTCACAATCTTATCCTGTATCTCCATGTCATCAGGCACACATAACCTGTCTCGAAATGGTAATGCCCCATCATTGGCTATTGTGAAGTCAGGGTCATTCATTGTCTACTCTTGAATCTGCAGCATGATCCTCTGCAGCTTAGGATCCAATGATTATTTCACTATCACCTCTTGTCTGATGGATGGATGTACCTGTAAGGCTGACAAGGATAGAGTCAATTGCTTAACATCATCTGAATGATGTTCTAGCTCTAAGGTTGCTCCCTCAAATAGAAGGATTTTGTCCATTAACATTGCCTCCTACATCAGTTGTGGACTGACAGCTAAGTACGAAAGTGATACTGTCTGAGCCTTCCGACTTAGAACGTCAACCACCACATTAGCCTTACCCAGGTGATACTGAATATCACAATCATAGTCCTTCATGAGTTCAAGCCATCTTCTCTGTTACATAGTTAAATCTCGTTGGGTGAAGAAGTACTTAAGGCTTTTGTGATCACTGTATATTTCACATTTCCCCCCATACAAGGAATGGCGCAAGTTCTTCATGGCAAAGATGACTGCTGCCAGTTCTAAATCATGAGTGGGGTAGTTCTTCTCATGCTCTTTGAGTTGTCTAGATGCATATGCTACCACCTTGCCGTGTTGCATGAGAACACAACCTAACCCTATCTTTGATGTATAATTATAGACTGTCATCCCACTTGCACCATTTGGAATAGTCAATACAGGAGCTGACGCTAACCTCTTTTTCAACTCTTGGAAACTGTTTTCACACTCTTCTGACCATTCAAACTTTACACCTTTCTTGGTCAACTTAGTCCTCGGCATTGAAATTTGGAAAAATAATTTAAATAAAGTGCCGGTAGTAGCCTGCAAAGCCCAAAAAGCTTCTAATCTCTATTACATTTTTGGGCGCTTCTCACTTTACTATAGCTTTTACCTTGTCTGGGACCACTTCGATCCCATTCTCAGACACCACGTGTAATACCCTACTTCTTAAACCCGGTCTGATTGCATGGTTGACCCTGTTTAACTATGCAGGAACCGAACCGGAGAGGGTTAGAGCGAGCTCCTTATGGACTATGATGGCAAGGGTGACCTTAAACACCGGCTGGCCCGACAAGTCCGAGCTAGTGCCAGAAGAGACAGGAGTACCCAAGCCGTGTACATGCACCTACCATAAGGCCATGTACGGATAAAACAGGTATTGTAGCTATATATTAAGGTATATATGTATACTACATCGTATGCCAGGGGTAGGGTTCGCGCCGAGGTCCGAACTCTGTCAAAATCCCAAGTTTTGGCCCTCAGGTGGGCGGACAGGTGGGCGCACCCACCCACCTGAGTGACCCATCCATGTGAACTATTTAGTTATTTAGGAAGTATATATATAGCATTTATGATTTTCTTTTCTTTTCATTTATGACACCCGTACGTTGGTGAGGATAGTAAAGAGGAGAGAGAAAAAAAAGGGAAGAAGAAGGGAAGAGAAGGAAGAGGAAGAAGAGAAGGATTTCAGTGGTGCCGAAGCTTGATCTTCCCATTCCGGCGCCAGAAGAGTGATCTTCAACTCTAGATCTACATTTAGAGGTAAGCAAAGTTGGGTTCTTTGAACATTCACCATACCCAAGCTTAAACCCTTGATTCGAGTAGGGTTTCTTGAGATCTTGTAAATCCCCTTTGATATGATGAATCTAAAGTTTAATAGATGATTTATGTGTTGATCTTAAAGGATTTGAAGAGGTATTGACAAGGTGGAAGAAGCATTGTGGGTTTGAAGTGATTTGGAGGGTTTGAAGTCGCTCTTGAGCAAAGAAGGTATTCTTAAGCAAAAAAGGTAAGATGGTTTCCCATCACTTGAATCTAACCTAGATCTAGGTTAGAGCCATCCTATAAGACTTGAAAGTGTGAAGAATGGGTTGGGAAAAGCCCCCATTTGAATCCCCAAAGAATGGAGGAAGTTGGGAAGAAACAGGGTTTTTCCCGCCAAGACCGGTGGGTGCAACGGTGGGCCCCTACCCGCCTGTGGGCACCCACCTGAGAGGGCAGAGCCTTCGGGCACAACCAGCGGGCCACACCGGTGGGCTAACCGGTGGGCCACCCTGCCCGCCGGTCTTAACAGGGCCCCCTGGCCCAACCGGTGGGCCAGACTGGCGGGCCAGCCTACCCGCCGGTCCAAACCAGTGGGTAAAACCGGTGGGCCAGACAGTCCACCTGTCTAACCCACCTGTGTGGCCCGAAGGTGATTCTTAAGTCCGATTGGACCCAAATCGGACGTGCGACCTTCTTTTAACGTTCTAAACATGATTTTGTCATCGGATCTCGTTAATTTTGATTCCAAATTGGTGAGGTACTAACCCCTCTCAATCATGTTAGGTTCACCAAATCCTACGCTTCTCGCACCGGATCTCACCCGTACCGAACGGGAATCCTTGCACACTACAAGTAAGTGGGGAGAGGACGTTTGGCCTTGTTTCAAGGCATTGTTTGGCATTCATTTAAATGTATCTAGTCTAGTCATGCCATCATGAATATGCTATGTAGATTAGTCATCCTCACATTGTTATGCATGTGTGCTATGTTTACTTTCTACATGCCAAGTGATGAGATGCTTGTGTGATTGAATGTGGACATCATTGTGCATGATGCATTGATAGACTAGATGCCGTAGTCGGCTTGGAAACGAGTGCATTGGTGGCCCGTGGAATGGGACACGGAGGCACTATGCAATCGTACTATTGTCATATAGGAGCATGCGGTTTTGGATTTTCACCATCCCGTGCTACGACCCTTCCCAACAGGGGTTAAGGTGTTGGGTTACCATTTGGGGGGAAGCAGTGGTCGCGGTTGTCGGGTCACTGTGGCGGTTAGACATAACGCCCGGCGGGTCAATAGGACAGTCGGCAATCCCGGTGGTACATTCAAGAGGGCCAATCGTACTGCTTTTAAATTGTTGGAGTCAGCACCTTTAATTTCAGTCATTTACATTTCTGTTGAGAGTCGATGGACGGCATTGTCTTTACTTTTTCGAGTACTCACGGTGGGCCTTCTCCGACAGCCCTATGGGCGTATCGCGGGATGGAGTTCGCGGCTCGTACCCAGAGAATACGCGCACTGTGGCTGTAGTAGCACTAAAACCAAAGACTTAGTAATGTTGCTTAGGTGGATGTGATTTAAAATGTATTGCATGGCATGTAGTGCATATGATTGTGTTTTGATGTGTGGACTGTTGTGTGGTCCATCTTACCACTTACTGAGCTAGTGAGCTCATCCCACGTGTACACCCCTTTTTAGATGATTTTACAGGTCATACATCTGAGGAGCACGGGGTGGGTCCCACAGTCGAGTTTCCTGAAGAGGACTGGTGGACCCCTGAGGAGTTAGAGCACGGCACTGACTGCTCGTGCGAGAGCTGTGCTGTGGGACAGCAGTTTTGATGCCGAGCTGAGCTCCACCTTTGAGGCCGTGCTGAGCTCCATTTCTGAGGCCGAGCTGAGCTCTTCTATGTGATGCCGAGCTGGGCTCAACCCTTGATGCCGAGCTGAGCTCTAACCTTGATACCGAGCCGATCTGTGTACTCTGATTGTTTTGGTGGATTCCCTTATGTACTTGATATTTGAATTTTATTTTTATTGTGTAAATATCATGCCTTCGGGCCCAAATGTATATAATTATTATATCACTATCCGGGTATCAGGTATTATGGGATTATTCACAGGTAAAACTTAGTCTTCCGCTGATCTGATGAGTTTTTATTAGTTGTGTGTATACTGTAGTGGAATACAGTATCTGATGATCCTGACAGGTTTGGGTTAACCGGTGTTAACTCAGTCACTGGCCCGGTTCTGTGAGAACGGGGTGTGACAATAACACTTATGGCATGAGAAAAACTTCAAGATCTTTAAATCGAAAATAGGACCAGACCTCAAATTATTGATGCAATTGTCTCAGATGTCAAAGTTAAGTGCTCTAGGGTGAAATTTGTGGCTGATTGTAATCCTAGAAATCAATTCCTATGTCTAAGTGGGGCATTCATGTTAGTTGGAAGGTTGTGATCCCAAAAGCTTGCTCTTGGTTTATGCCTCCAAATAATATGGTAGCTTTACATTGTGATGGGTCTCTTTCACAAGTTCGGGCTTCTTATGGAGGAATAATTCGGGATATGAAGGGGACTCCTTTACTAGCTTATTTTCGTCTTGGGGAGAAGACTAATATTTTATGGCTTGAACTCACGGCTATCCTTGAAGGAATTACTATTTGTATAGAAAACAACATGGTAGAGATTTCTATTCGATCAGACTCCAAATTGGCTATAGATATCCTAAATGGAGAAATTGAGGGTCCATGGGAGACTAGAGCTATTAAAAGCAAGATTCTTCACATTTTTGGTTCATTATCCATAAAGGAATTTAAGCATGTTTAGAGGGAAGTTAATAAGCTTGCGGATTACCTAGCATCTATGGCTATATCTCAGGTTGAGCATATTATTCAACCTCATGACTTTACTGATGAGATGAATGATTTAGTGATGGAGGATTCAATTTCAAGATTTACTACAGGTTGTAATCTGTTTTATTTTTTTCCTTCATTCACTTTGTAATGCAGGGTCTGTCCTGCTTTGTTTTCTAGGGGCCTCAACTTCATTCTTTCGGTCGGTCCAAAGATGGAGATAAAGGCTGCCTTTTCTTGTACATTCTTTTTTCCTTTTTCAATACATACATATTATTTATCAAAAAAAAAAAGGTTCTTAGATGCAGTCTCTGAAATATCAATCTGAATTAAAAATTGATATTATTTTTTAGGTTTTATTGCAAGGAAATGAATCATTAAATGTATCTCTCTTTCAAATAAGCAAAAATCTAAACTTTTCAATGTGTTGAAAATTGAGACTGGTTTATCCACGCGTCACTATTTTTTTTTTTTTTTTATATTGCATTCAATGCTGGATCCACTATTGCTTAGTGATTTAGTTACTATTTTTTTTTTATATATATATTGAAATTAATTATTAATCAGGATTTATAATAATTCCTTCCAATTACTATTTCTTAATGTGAATCATGCTTGGCCTTTGTTCACGGATTTTATGACTTAAAGATGGATCTTTAACTCAATTGGTAGAGTACTTGTGGTCCAAGTCCCTATTTTCATTTTAACCTCAATGGTAGTGTTATGGGAATATCTTGGTTTTTAAATTAAAAAAAAAAAATTTTTTGAAGGAATTTTGTAGGAGGGGAAGTGGTTGACTTTTTGTAATTTTACACAATATAAACTGATGAGTTAGACCAAGTTAGATCAATACTTGGACAAGTTATAGATTTGATTAAAGTGACAGTTTTTTAAATAATATTGAGTTTGAGTCGAGTTTACCATGTAAATAGTAACTAAATCACTTAGATATCTCTCTCTCTCTCTCTCTCCCTCTTCTAGAATAGCGTTTAACCATTGATTGTCTAAAAAAATGTTGTAATTGTCTGTTGTTATTTAAAATTTATAAATTAATAATTGCTTCAATGGATATTGTATATGATTAAAAAACTGTTAGTTTAGACATTTTGTTCTCTCTCTCTCTCTCTCTCTCTCTCTCTCTCTCTCTCTCTCTCTCTCACACACACACACACACACACACACACACACAGAGCTACACGTGCACTTTTCTATTTATTTCTTGATAACCAAACTAAGCATTGAAGAAATGTCATGCTCCTAGATAATAGCATCTAGGTCCCCGTTTCCTTTGGGTCAATTCTCTTCTGCCTCTATTTTACCATGTAAATAGTAACTAAATCACTTAGATATCTCTCTCTCTCTCTCCCTCTTCTAGAATAGCGTTTAACCATTGATTGTCTAAAAAAATGTTGTAATTGTCTATTGTTATTTAAAATTTATAAATTAATAATTGCTTCGATGGATATCGTATATGATTAAAAAACTGTTAGTTTAGACATTTTGTTCTCTCTCTCTCTCTCTCTCTCACACACACACACACACATAGAGCTACACGTGCACTTTTCTATTTATTTCTTGATAACCAAACTAAGCATTGAAGAAATGTCATGCTCCTGGATAATAGCATCTAGGTCCCCGTTTCCTTTGGGTCAATTCTCTTCTGCCTCTATTTGAAATTTCATTCATTCAAAGGATCCTCTTATTCCTTGGAGAAACATCATCTGGTTTAAGTGTCATATCCCTCACCATAGCTTCACAGCATTGAGAACCCTTTCGAAGTGCCTCCCTACGCAATCATTCCTCATCTACCGGCAAATTTATGTTCCCCACTCTTGACGTCTTTGCTGGAATGGCTTTGAAGATGCTCACCACCTATTCTTTTCTTGTCCTTATTTGGAAAAGATCCCTTTCCACCTGTTGGCCTTCCAGTAGGTGTATCCTACCCCTGAGTAGAGGATGGATTTGGATAGACATGACTTTTAGTGGAACTTCTATATGTATACAGTCAGAAAGCTTGCTTTTTGTGCTACTATCAACCATATCCGGATGGATTGTAGTCTTTGTAAATGGATTTCCAACTCCTACTTAAAGCTTGGTTCCATTCGTCATCTATTGGTTCTTGACTCCCCAAGGAACAAGCTTACTGTTATGTCCTGGGGACTCTCTACCTCTCTTCTATCCCTTCCCATTGATATATCATTGTGCCCCCCTCCCTTGCTATTACATTGTGTATTTCCTATTATAGTGGTGCTCCCCTCCCAGCCTGGTGGGCCAAGACATTGGCTGCCCCTTCGCCCCTCCTCTCTCTCTCTCTCTTAACTTCCCTTGTGTATTCTTCTCTCATGGTAATGAGTTTATTTATTCATCCAAAAAAAAAAATAGCATCTAGGTCTCTAGCCAACCTTGGCCTAGAGTCCTCTCTGTCACTTGGCCAAAGTTGCTACGATAGTCCCTAGCCCCTCCCACGACTGAGTTGTTTGTGCCATCATGTCCTCCCAACTACTTGACCTGAAACCAAGCACTTACTACATTCAGTTCAAGCAAGACGAATGAATAAGATGAAAGAGAAAGTTTGGTTTATAGGTATATCGTCTTTATGGATATCTCAAACTAGGAGGACAGCTCCTAGACTCTTACCTCAAGCTCGACAATCCTTGAAGCAGGCTGACTTCTTCCGATCGCATAGTTGACCGTAGCCTCATGAGTCCAAGAAGGATCCGTCCTATAAACATTGGCGCATAACACTCAACATAGTCCTTGCGATTGGTCAAATTCTTATCAAAGAAGTATATGAAGTCCTTAATTTGATCTCAGAAAGTGTCCACTGAACTATATTTAGCAGCTCCACCCATTCACAATGCATGTATATACATAGCCTCACCCCAAGGCCTGGCCCATGGGATAAAAAGCACCGCCCAAGCTCTGAAATTTTAGGCATCGTTTGACAACATTCTGTTTCTGCCGTTTCTACATTTTCTTGTTCCCAGAAACGGAGAAACAAACTAAAAAGCATTTGATAAAGTTATTCCATTTCACCCGTTTCTAGAAACATAAATCAAAATTTATGCCTATTTACAATTCTAGAAATGACTTTAACGAAATAAATCTGACTTGTTTCGTTGTTTCTAGAAACGAATTTGAGAGGAAAAAAAAGCTGTTGTGCCCGATAAATCTCTCAACTATTTAAACCTAAAAAGAGACAACCAAACCCTCTCTCTCTTTTAGGCATTAGGTGATACTATTGGGTTTTTTAGTGGCAGTGTGTCTATAAAAAACATTTCAAGAAACATGTTTATCAAACACCACAAAATCCATTTTTGTTTCCGAAAACGTGAAAAGCCGTTTTTGCTACTTCTATGAAATGTTATCAAACGGTGCCTTAGTGTGGGCTCAGGCTTGTTGGGTCTTGCATCCCTAAGTGTTCTACTCACCCCTTGTACCCCATGATCACTAATGTTCTCACCACCACTACTTCAGAATGTGACACTGCCTTGGAGCATAGATGTCCTGAATTTGTTTGTTTCCCTTAAACCGATGTTAATCAGAGTTAGTTTCGGAAATCTAAATCAATTATAAGCGACCAGTTTCTTTTAAGCCCATTAAAGTCCGAATCGAGTCTACTAACACCCTTAGCTGCATAGGTTTATGCCTTAACTCTCTCCAATTAGTAGGTGGTTTGGATCATACACAATAATAGAAAGTTCCACACCAAATATTGATTATAACACGTCGTTACATTCATCTGGACAATAAGAGCAATAATGGCAGACGATCTAAGAATTCTATAAAATAATGTCATCATTCAATTGACTCAATTTTCAGCCAAGAACCCAAAACAAACATTCAAAATCAAATCAACTTGGCAAAACAAGCTGATCATTGTTTCATATGCCAATAAGTCTACCAAAAATATGTACACTTCTTAGACAGAACTTCTAAGTAACATGCCATCTAACACCCCTCTGAGACCATTACTAGATCAGTTAGAAATTGATTATGTAACCATAGAGAAACAGCCAGAGACCAGCTTCACTAGCACTTCATTGACAAACAATAGCATGCTGCAAAGGAACACCAATCTAGACACTAAGGCCATCGAACACCATAGGAAAATATCTTTTCCTCCAGCTGCAACCAAAAGCCGCAGAAAAAACTGTTAGAACAAGCAAACTGTTAAAAGAAATTGTTGTACACTATCCTTGTATTTCTCTTTCTTTCTCAATAAAATTGATTACTTATCAGAAAAAAGAAAAATTAAAATAAAAATAATCTAAAGACACCAGGTAATTAGTTAATTCCTTCACATAGCCCTGTCAAAATTGTTTTCAAAAAGGTTACAACATCAAAGGTTAAAGGAAGTTTCTTTAGGAATTACTAAATTATTATCTATTTTCGACACAATCCAATTCTAAGAAAACAACCCCACCAGAATTTAGGATTTGTAACTTGTCTAATTCGCATTTGCTACAAAGTTTCTGAGGTTCAAAGACAGGCTTGGTTCACTTCAGGCATGGCTAATTAAATGCTGTATATTATCTATTTACATAAATAATTAAAGACATTAAATAATAAAATAATAAATATTTTTGTTGTATTGCTATTCCTTTGCAATATTCTGTCCCAGTTTAAGTTATGGAGCTGGGAGGGGGGGGGGACTTACTGAACTGAACTGAACTGATGACTTTGGACCATGGGTTTTATGCAGTTGAAACTAAGGATGAAAATCTAGCTATATAAAATAAAAAGAATTAGACCAATAGCCAGTACAAAATAAAAAAAAAAACACGAACATATTCAATCAAAAAGCTCAATAATTTCCTTTCCAGGTATATCACTATATCTTGGAATTTTATCTCTAATTCTACCTATGGTTTTTCCCATGTTCATGTATCTGCTTCGTAAAACCTTTCCACTGCATGAAACACCACATCCAATATCTATAAGAGCTGAAACCTCCCATACATAGAGCATACAGAATAATTCCAAGGAAATAAAACAGTAAAAAATACCATCATAAAGTTTCACGTTCACTTATTGGCTACATTCAGATACACAGTAAATAAATGGTAAATTTGCAACTAGGACTATAAGGATTGTTGGGAGATGCAAATGAATATGGCTCATATGGATGAGAGAAAGAGGCAAGGAGCATTACTCATCTGGTCCCACCTAGGTGACCTCTGGTCCTCAAATTTTTGTCCAATTAAATAATCATCAATTCATTATCATGTATTCCCATGTTTTATATACATGAATGAATTGATGATCATTTATTTTCATTTCTACTAAAAAAGCAAGGGGTAGGCCTAAAATGACCATAGGTGAAGTAGTAACGAAAGACATGCATATTTTAGGTCTTGTCTCAAGTATGACCTTGAATAGAGCTGTTTGGAGGGCAAGGATCATTGTATCTAGCCCTATTTAAGTGGCATTTTACTGAGTTATTGTTGTATTGCTGTGTTCCTTCCCTTTAATTATTATTATTATTTCTTTTTGTCCTTGCATGGATCCATGTAGCCGACCCCATTTAGTTGGGATAAGACTAGGTTCTTGTATTTCCCATGTTCTGACGGCCCAAATAATGACAGAATTGGATGGCTATAATCATCCCATTTAATAAATTTTTGCACAGATCTCCAATGCAGACCCTTCATGAATAGTAGGCTGGACAACACATCAAACAAGAAAGGGGGAAATTTGCAGAAATGTTTCTATTTTAACAAAAAAAAATATTAATCGTCCAGAAAAGATTAAAAAGGCAAATTGTTGTATTACCTGAATAATCTTTTGGAATTTATCTTCCAAGCGGTGGTATTCATTTTTCATCTTGTTTAGAGCCCAGATGCACCTAAAATGATAACACATCAAACAAGTATATTAGTGAGAGGATCCCCTTACTCATGACAAACAAAATATGCGACTTTAGACTACCATTCTATGAGAGTTTGCTCATTTGGGCTCCAATGCATGGTGAGACCAGCATTGGTGTGCTCAGGCATGTTGGGCAAGGGCCATGTCATATATGCCAGTCTGAACATGTCCAATTATTAAATTGGCATAGGCATACAATGATCAGGCAGGTTCAGGTGATGTAATTGGGCCAGGAATCATGCACAAGCCAGGCAAGCACATACATTGGAGGCCAGGTCAAAGTAGGTGTGCAGCCCTAGCTCAATGATTGTCATTCTCATCAGCACTTTTTCCTACTTAATACATGAGGAAGACCATGTTTCCAGAGGTGAGTTTATATTACTCACTCAACACTTCAAGCCATGTCCCACTGAAGGCAAGATATAGAATCAAAATGGTATCTCTTCAGAAATGTCAACATTTCAAGGTCCACCATACAAGGCCCCATTATAGTATTGCCTCTTTTATGTTAAAACTTCTTGTTTGAAGTACTGCAAACCTCTGTTTTCAAGTCCCTTGGCTGAGATCGTTTATGCACGTCATGGCATTAACTCATAAAGCATCGGGTCTGAGGGGAGAGAGAATTTGACATTAATAGATCCAGAGTATCAATATTACATGGTGCCCTTGATTCACAATATTCATTAACAGCTAAGGTGTAAACAAGCATACTTTGTACCTGGGGTCTTCTGATCCACAACATTATTAAACAGAAGTGATATTAAGCAGATATGCCAACTACATCCTTAATATCTCAACAAACCCTATAAAAAAAATTTTTAAGTAGGATGCAGATCACTTTGAATCCATCCTAGATACATTGAAACTGATAAAAAAAAAATCTTGTCCACTGCTTCTTTCACTAAATATATGAAGAATGGAGCATTTCCACTGAAAAACTCAACTATATTGCAACAGAAATTTTTCACAATTTAGTTAAGGGAAAAGGAAGCATGCACCGCCCTTGTGCAGATTCCAATATACCCCTCCCACATAATAAACATTGGGGTCTCTCTCTCTCTCTCTCTCCCTCTCTGACCATGTGGACTCCATACGCGGATATTCTTCAGACCCTCACTGGTGTAGTATGCAGATTCCTTCTTACACTAGCATAGTAGAAAACTCCCCTGTTAGTTAATAGTCATCCCACTCAAGGCAGAATATTTTCCTACAAGTTTTACAAAGATAGTGCCTAATTCTGGATCTCAATCACACTGAACAATGGATTACCATTACTAATTCAGGACTCACTCTGTTGATACACCGTTAATAGAAAAAGCATGCAATAAACCGCTCAAAATATGCAGCAAATATCCATTACATATAATAGAGAGTGCGGAGAAGATAGCAGCATTTTACTGAAATGATGATACTTTAGTAACGCATAATAACTGCAGAAGAATGAATCGAGTATCTTAAATGTAGAAAAAATGTGTAAAGCATAGGAAAAAATGTGTAAAGCATAGGGAAAATATTAAAAATTGAATTGAGTATAGGAACTTCTTACCCCTCCCTGTAATTGGCATCACAAGCCTGGTGGAATTCATTGCAGGCGTTCTTGACGAGCTGAGCCCCAATACTTCATGACCAAATACAGAACACTAAGTAAGAAAGACTTTATATATTATAATTATACTACAAGAGGGTAGATCGAATCATTTCCCCTGAGTAGTTCAATGCTACCTATCTACAAAATTTTAATGCCAGAATGGACAATATCATATGTTTAGGCATCTAATTAAGTAGCTTCTTTTGGCACAAGGAAACTCTATGCAGGGGACTTTCTTCCTTAGTATTTACACTTCCTTTTCCTCAAGGCTTTTTTTTGTTTCCAGGTAACTCCAATGCAATGGAAACTTTGCAGGTAATATTACTATAAAAATTCAGGATTTACTTCATTCTTTTAAGCAGTCTTTACCTGGAAACAAATAGGGCCTAAACAAAAACAGTTTTTAAGGTATTAAAACGTAAAATCTAAAATAGGCCAGAGGAAGTATTTATTCCACCAGATTTTGCCAAATTTTTTTAATTGATAATGATAAAAATTGCCAAAGGAACTGCCTATTGGTGTAATTACAAAACAAAGCACAATGACTTTGGAACTTTTTGGTAATCATTATCAACTCCCTTTCTCTCCTACAGCTCTGCATGTAGCATAAGTACAAAAGAGGACAAAAAAAAAAAAAATCACTTAGGAGATCTGGTTAAATGACTTTGATGCATAACGAAAACCATCTGACCTTATTGTAATACAACTCCTCTACCATCTAATCATCCAAACATAAACAAAGAATGCAATCTAAATATATTGTTAGGACCAAACAACCCAGAGTCCAGAAATTTTAGTGAGGTCATCCTTGAGAATTGTCAACTAAGTTGTTAATCTTGAAACCTCTAGATGTCAAATGCAAGGCACACATAAGTCAGAAATAAACATACATGTTTAAGAATTTCTCATGCATTTTCTAATGTATTTGGACCGGACAATGATGCCATTCAAGACTTGGTACAATACTTGTTTAGGAAAATTGACATCATATTACCTTGAGCTGCTCCCTTTGAGCTGGTGAATATATGACTCCATCCCTTGGAAATCAACCACACGTTCACTCCTTGCAATAGATTTGACACACAAAATAAATAAATAAAGTAATGAACCAGTTAGTTAAACGCCACAAAAAGATGTCACATTATGTCATAAGGGAAGTACAGATAATTCTTGAGTTCATCTATGATCTTTACAGTGTCCTGGCAGAACAACTTGATTACGTCCGTGACAAAGGAAGGATTGCTTGCATCTTGCAATGCTTGAAGCTGAGCAAATTGGAGGTCCAAAATTCCCTGCATGACATTATATGAACGAGTATCACTGGCCAAGCCAATCAAATATTGAATAATTAACAAAAGAAAGCAAAGTAACAAACCCAATAATTGTTAAAAAAGAAGAAAGAAACAGAGAAGAACAAGCCAAAACGACAGCATATATTCCTTAATGGAAGGGGAAGATCCAATGCTCATAGTTTCTAAAAAAAGGAACTCGAGCAACAAACCCAATACCTTGCAGGGAAAACCTCAAATCCCTAAAAGCCTAGAAAAATAAAGAGAATGATGGATTGATATTTTCCAGAATAAGCTCCAGAAAGAGAGAATTTCTGAAAGAAGAAGACAGCAAGTGGGGGATGAATTGGTTACCTCAACGTACATGGACTGCACGATACTCTGAAGTTCTTGTCTGCAAGGATCAGCCATTAGCTTTCTCAAAACTAACTCAAAAACGGAGCTGAAGAAGATGAAAGAGAGAGCGAGGACTGAAGGAGACGACGAACAATGTCGAGCTGCAAATCTCAGGAGAGCGACAGAGGAAACATTGGCTACTGCTTCCTTTTATATATATATATTGTGTTTCCATTCTCGTGTCTTTAAAGAAGTTCCGAAGGTTTCGATCCTCGAAAAAGATTTTGGTTACCTTCTTCAGCTCTCTCACGAGTCTCTAAACTACTAAATTAGTCTCTCCCTCTGCCTTTTCAAATTGTTAGTTATTAAACCGGACCTTCTGGTTGGACCCAATGAGGGAAAATCCGGTTCAACTTGTCGGTCATTGGGGAATCAACAACTGTCAAGCAAGCCCTCCACCGATTTATGTGGGTGGCTTTGGTTTTTAAGATATTATTAATAAGGGAATAAACTGTTTTGGCGAGAGAATATAGGTGAATATCGCAATGAACATCGAACAGAAAACGGTTGGGCCCTTCATTCTATGCCCTCTTTGTTCAAATTAATATCAAGAATGCCACTAATTGAATTGAGGGTAGCAATTTAAACCCACGTATCCGTTTAAGGATATTTGTATCCGGTCAAATGGTGTGTGGATTCGATTTTGACTAATAAGAAAATAAGTATTCAATTTGAATTAGATACCCAATTGATAATAAAATATCAAATTACTAATAATTTGAGGTTCTCGAAGATTCAATAGGTCTAAAAAAATAAAAAATGAAAAAAGAATAAAAGATTCAATAGGTTTTAGAGAACAAGGACAGAACTAAGACACTGAGAGACATGGATTGAGAAAAATTTGGGTTACACAAATAAGGAATCTAAACAAATAGTTAAAAATTTGAATTCAATTTAAATCTGTATTCATTTAGTGCTATTCATATCCAATCAAGAAATATCCAAATTCAATCGTATCTAATTCATATTCTACCGGAATCCCATCCATTTACATCTCTATTTGAGTAAATGTTTCTAGGCTGAGCCACTGGGGCTACAGAGTCTGTGTACAGGTGGAGGCCCAATAGATCCCATTTGCGGCATATTTAAAAGCATTAGGACCTAAACAAGAAGCGGTCAAACCTCAAAAGGATTATGTATAAGAAATCAGGATAATCAGATTATTTTTTAACATCTAAAATGAGTGTTTTCCTTTGGGAACTTTTACAAAAAATTTCTTCCACTTATTCTCTAGGATAGAACGAACTCGTTAAAAAATGAGTCCTTCCACACCTGAGATTTTGGCTGGGTTGTTTGAATGCTATATTTGTATAAGCAATTTTCTGTTGTGGTTATTATAATTAAGGTTTTAAAACAAAGAATCCGTTATGGGATCGGTCTCTATTGATTCTGATTGAAATTATCCCAAGATGATCTTACTAGAAATTGATCGGAACTGGCTGACACAATGTGACTCAGCCTAACTCGGTTAAACTCAGTACACAAGGAATTAATCAAGGTTAATTGGAATTGACCCAAATCAAATTCCAAGGATAGTTGGCTGATCAGCCAATCCAGTCCTATTTTTTAAACAGTGGTTGTAATTGACTGTCGACTCTTTCTTATTCAACCAATCTGGTCCTATTTTTTAAAACAGTGGTTTTAATGGTCCATAATAGTCTATCAAATGAGTACGAATTTTCTACAACTAGGATTGAAAAAATCGGATTGGATCAGTCAAAATCGGCAGTTCCTAATTGCAAAAGTTGGAGGCCAATTCAAATTCCTATTGATCTGGATCGGATTGATGTTGTACCGAAACTAGGGCGGAGAGTTTTTTCTTTTATTTTTTTTTATTGATTTCTACTGATTCTTGTCAATTCTGATCCAATCTGGGCCCGATCTAGATCACCGTTTCTATTTTTTAAACCCTAACTATAACACATTTGTTGGGAAAAATGCACGATCACGAGAAAGAAACAGAGGAAATAATAATGCACAACACGAGGAAATTAACGTTGTTCTGTACGAATACCTACTTCTACATGAGAGAATAAATTTTTTTTCACTATAATAGAAAACTCTCTACAACTTGCGAAAATGAAAGACAACTCTCTACAACCACTCTCTACCTCACAAAGTGACCGCTTGTTTTTGTTTAGGATTTTTCTATAGAGTCAATATATAGGAAACCCCAATCCCACACAATTATAATTTCATGAGAAAATTGCATTGCCACCCCCTGAACTTTGGTCCTTATTCAACGCCATCCCCTGGACTTTTCAAAAAGTCAAAGCCACCCCCTAAAAATTCAAAAAATTCCAAATCGGTCCTTGCCGTTAGCCAACCGTGTTAAATGAATGAAAACCGGTTAGTTTTTTTATAATATACCCAAAATACCCCCACCTATTGTGAGAGGACAATATTGCCCTCTCTTTTATTTGCATCTCTAAACCCATCTCCCATCTCTCATCTCACTTCTCTCACTCACTCGGTCGGACAAGAAGAAGAAGACGACGACAGTAAGGTAACCTGCAACTCGATTCTCTTCCCTCCGGCGTGCGATTCTCCGCCCTCCGGCGTGCAAAGCTCTCCCCCCTCCGGCGTCCTTGAGAGCCCTCCAACAACAAAAGGAGGGAGAAAAGAAAACGTATACAGCAGATAATCCATTCCTTTCAATTATTGAGGCCAAACAAGATCTCTCACATTTATCTTAATAATGTGCCACCTGGTTCATCAGATCATTATTTTCACGAAAGAAATCCTAATCAGGCCAAGAGTTAGAACTGTAGATTCATTTTGCTGTTCTATCACCCCAAAAATTGAAACAGAAATACAAGAAAATGGAAAACCCTTCAGTAAAAATTCAAATATTAGCCATTGAAAGGAAAAAAACAAAGAGAGATAAATATCACAGAGACGAAAGATAACGCAAAGAATTCTCAGAGTTGTGAGACTTACGTCAACGAAATTAGGAAAAAACAGAACCTGGGCTCTGTTATTCAGAACGTCAACAGCAGCATCACGAATTCCGGGAAGCCGTTTGATGTCTTTCTCGACGGAGCCAGCACAGGCAGAACAGGTCATACCAACAACAGAGAAGAGAGCCTTAGCCTCTGAGTCCTCGATGTTTTCCTGAATGGCAACACCCTTAGGGTACTTAGGCATCGAAGGGTAATGTGGTCGAGGAGACAAATCTCTATTGTAAAAACTCTCATTCCGTATACAAGCTAACGCCAACAATTTGGTCGCCACGATCTTCTCCTTCCAATCAGTCCCTCATCAACAACACGAATCTCTCTGTAAAGATTTCAAGCTTTGAAGCTTTTCCTCTGTATTGTCTATCGACCTGCTTCCTCCCTCCCTCGATAAACTCCAATTTGTTTGAAAAAGGAGAACCGAAACAAAGATGCGAAAGCACGTAACAGCGTGAGGTATAGACAGAGGACGGTTTAGCTTCCCTGATTTTTTTATGTTTGAAAACCATAAATCTTTCCTTCAAAATATTGTTCGGACGCCGGAGGGGGGAGAGCTTTGCACGCCGGAGGGAAGAGAATTGAGTTGCAGGTTACCGTACTGTCGTCGTCTTCTACTTCCTGTCCGACCGAGTGAGTGAGAGGAGTGAGATGAGAGATGGGAGATGGGTTTAGAATATGCAAATAAAAGAGAGGGCAATATTGTCCTCTCACTATAGGTGGGGGTATTTTAGGTATGTTATAAAAAACTAACCGATTTTCATTCATTTAACACAGTTGGCTAACGGCAGGGACCGATTTGGAATTTTTTGAATTTTTAAGGGGTGGTTTTGACATTTCGAAAAGTCCAGGGGGTGGCGTTGAATAAGGACCAAAGTTCAGGGGGTGGCAATGCAATTTTCTCTAATTTCATCTATGCATCTAATGGACTCAAAACCATACCCAATTACTAATACAAATCCAATAATAATCGTGTGGATTCACAGAATATATGACACAATCAACCTCAACAAGATATGTTGGGCTTCCTTGATCATGCATCTAACAAATTTGGTAACTTATCTCAACCTTAACCACATGACCCATCATTAACAATGACTTCGATCTTCTTCTTATTAACAATCCATGGTGAGCTGAACTATATTGTATTTTCAACAAAATAATTTCTTACGGTACCTAGCAATGTTTCTACACCCAGGGGGAAAAAAAACTTAGTAATGTCAATATCGTATTTATTCCAAACATAGGGGGACAGAAATTTAGTAGTTTGAAATTGAGACCATAGGGAAAACTAGGTTTTTATCACTCGAGTCGAGTTAAAATTTTGGAAAGCTTGGTCAAGAGTCATATAGACTCGCCCAAAGTTAAAAAGATGACAAGACTTAATCATGAATCGTCCAGGTCCATAAGCCTAGGTCTTTTTACCTAAGTCACAATAAACTCAGTGAGTCTAGCCGTTATTTTAAAAAACTATCAAACCAGTTCACTTATATATATTAAACATATTTACAATGGTATAAACTCAAAATTAATGATACATGACTCCATCATTTTTTTTTATTAATGTCATCTACTCATGCTTCATGGCTAATGTTTTATTTGACTATTTTACCCTTCATTCTTATTTAAATTCCTTTTTTTTTTTTCTCCCAATTTGTTTGTACCCTTTCGATTTTTCATCTAGATTTTTCTAATTTATTATTTATCTCTAGACACAATCTATATATATATATATATATATCATTCTATATTTACATTAAAAAAAAAAGGAGGAACTACATCTTTCTAATTTCTTTCCCCCCCCCCCCTTTTTGGTAAAATATTCTCTCTCCCTCTTCCTAATTTCGTTTAGATTATCTTTCTAATTTTTCTATTTTTTTCGTAAGCTTAGTTTTTTAATATAACTAAATATTACTTTCTTTATTTTATTCCTTTAAAACTTCAGTTTCTTTATTGGCCTCAAACTCTCACGCTCTCCACTCTCTCTCTCTCTCTTTCTTTTCCACTTTCCTTTATAATTAAATATTATTATTTGTTAGTTAACATTGTCATAGCTAGGATATGATCCCAAAATCTGTTTGGAATCGGATTTGGTCTATACAAACTTTGCCAAAAATTAAGAGTTTCATTTGGAGGACTTGCAATAAAGGAATAGCTACAGGAGAAGGTTTACACATTATATATGTGAAGATGGAAACAAGATGTATCCGATGTGGTGATAAACTTGAGACAGCAGATCGTCTTCTGTTTGATTGTCCCTTTGCAAGACATGTTTGGTTTGGTTGCTCACTCTTTTATTCTCCACCTACTTTTCCAAACTTGTCAGATTGGCTAAAGCAATGGGACTCAATCTTCAAAGAGGATAAGAAGAAGGCGAGGGAAGGTCTATCTAAAGCTTCTTTCATCATGTGGTATTTGTGGAGGGCAAGGAATAGCCTATGTTTTACTGGGAAATCTTGGTCTCCACAAGAAGTTATAAGAGTGGCTGAAAAGACTTTCTTGGAATTCTTCTCAACTATAGCTCATCCAGTAGCTAGCGAAGTTCCAACCCAGCAAGAACCGAGCACTTCTACTACTAGATGGACCGCATCACCAATTGGTGTGCACAAGGTGAATTGTGATGCCGCTGCCTCTTCAGGATGTACTAAGGGAGGTCTAGGGCTGATATACAGAGATCACACAGGAGTACAATCTAAGGCGGTTTCTATACCACATCACTTTCAATTGGTTTGTCAAGGGGAAGCTCTATCGATTTGGAATGCTTTTACTATGGCTTTAGCAAATGGCATCTCTCATTTTATGGTAGAGAAATAGAGAATGATAGCAAAGAGATGATTGATTACATTCTGGACCACAACCTAATTGCACCTCTTGTCGTGGCACCAATCATCATAGACATATGGACTCTCTCTCGTTCTTTTGATTTGATCTCTTTTTGTTATATTCCAAGGGCTCAGAATGTTGTCGCTGATGCCCTAGCCAGGAGGCGTTGTCATTAATGTGTGTGACAGATTGGCCAGAATCCACTCCGTGGCTCAATGATCTTTGTGTGAAGGATGCTATTGGTTGTACACATACTTCTGCTTAATAAAGTTTACATTACCAAAAAAAATATATTATTATTTTTTATTTTATTTTATTCCTTTAAAAAATTAGTTTCTTTATTGACTCAAACTCCCACGCTCTCTCACTCAATAGTTTTCTCTCTTTAAGAAATATTTGTTAGTTAACACTGTCACAGGTTGCCTCCAATAGGCCAAGGCATACGGCACTGGACACCTCATCGTATCCAGTCAACTTGTTTCCCCAGGATCTAGACTAAGGCAGGTCATAACAACACAATTATACAACTAAAGATTAGAGTTCATATACGTGTAAAAGTCCAACAATAAGATATTTTACATAAGCTCCAGTGCCAACTAAGTGATAAGATATATTTACAATTATCCAGGTAAAAGTTATATACTTTACAAAAAGAGAATGTTTACAAAGTTTACAGTACGTAGTAGTAGACTATATACATAAAAGTACGCATTAGAAGAAATATATACACAAAAGACATAGGAATAGTCTATCTTATTCCTCAGAAGAACTGACCTTCATAGGCGCAGTCGTCGCATCCACACTCGGCTCCATGATCAGTTTCATCTTCCTGAAGATTGGACAGGTAATCCATGGCCACTGTCTCATAATTTTGGCTTGCAGTTGGAAAAACACTGGTCTCATCATCAAGAAAAGTAAATAAGAGGGGTGAGCACGTCATACTCAGTGAGGGGGTGGGGGAAAGCAACTAAACACAATACAAATGATGTAATACATGCTCTGCACCTTATATGATGCTTATGAATTCATTTAATAATACATTACTTTCTATACCATTACTAAGTCTGTAATCAGTGGTATAGTGCTACGCAACATAGGTGGCATTCCCTACCCTGTATGTTGGGCCTCAGGAATGCAAGCTCATCGCAGGTAGAAATCAGTAATCCTAGGCAGTCAAATGTACAGTATGTCTTACCTCATTGCTATCCATCTTTAGGTATAGTATATCATACCACAGAAGTGTACTACTAATCAAGAAGCCACGGGTTGAGATTAGTCAATACCTATCCCCTACTGACAAGGGATTGTAGCACTCGGGTGGTGATATTATAGCCCACAATTCCTATATGATGCATATTCAATCATCATCCATTCACAACATGCACACAATAACCATTGGGCACCTACCAGTGTTCCATCTTACTTGTCTTACCTGTTCCAGCTTCCTGTTCCACAAATCAGTATTAGCACAATAACAATAATATATGTACACAATCATAATGCATGAGTCACAGGCAAGATTACAATAATAAAACACCTCATAAGAGAAGTCAAGGCACCCACTCACCTTGGTGTCCAAATTCCTGAATTTCAATTCCTTGCTTCAACTAGATTGCCTTACTGCAACTTATTTTTCCTATTTCACAAGACATTCCAAATCATTATTTATAAAATAAATTTCTATAATTCTACCTCACCCTGCCTAAGTATAGTATCCATATTCCCATCCTAGATGGGCAATTGACTATTCTTTCCAGTATATTTTAGGTTTTCCAAACTTTCTTTACTACTGGGGTTGCTTATGGGGAAACCCTTAGCGGGTCCCATACCTAGGTGGAATATCCTGGGTCACCTTCATAGTCCAATTAGGGTTTTAGAAGACCATGCACTGTATTCTCCTTTCTGAGGTTCCAATTTTGTTAATATTATGTATATAGTCCCATAAATAGAATTCAGGGCCTGCTGACCCATTATACAATAGAGTTACCCATTGGAACCAAAATCGGAAGGTTGCTTGGGTATAAATTGGTTGGCTAGTCGGGGCCTGCCGGTTCCCCTATTTTCTGTAAAATTCGATTCTGTCATTGCCATACTCTATACTATGGTTGTTGTAATGCCCAAATCGAATCAATTTTTCATTTTGAATTGTCACTACTTGTCTTAAGTCAGTAAAGAAGATGTTAAATGTAAAGTTGACCCAATTATGAGTTCCAATTAATTATACCCAAACTGTTATAGTCAAATTCTATAAGAATAGTTTAGGAATTTAAAGAGATCTGCAAAATTAGGGTATTTCTCATGTCTTGGCCATCAAATTGAGATGAAACATTTATTAGTACAAACCTGACTTAATTAATTCAGCCCCTAATTGATTTCTAGCAGAAATTTCCAGGGAAAAATTACCCTAATTCATAAAGTCTTTTGAATAAAAAAAATAAAAAAATCTCCACCCTAGGGCTTAAAATTCTACACTCATTTTACCAGAATTTAGTCCCTAATTGATATATTGCTACTGAATTGGCAGCAACCCTAATTCTCAAGGTTTGTAGGGATAAGTTTTCTTACCAATTAGGCCTCTAATAGACCAAAAACATTAGGCCTTTTCTCATGGAGCATCTATATTGTTCACAGGGATTTCCTGGGAGTTCCCAATTAAGTAAAACCTTAAGCTATGTTTACCTAATTGAATTAAACCATAAAATTTATTCCACCATAGGGAAGAATAGAGCTTACCTGCGAGTAGTGTTGTTCCAAAAGTAGCCTAAGGTAGGTGAGTTCCCTTTCTATTTCTCCTTCCTCTTCTTCCTTCTCTTTTCTTCTTCTTCTTCTTCTTCTTCTTCTTTCTCCTCTCTTCCTCTTACTGTCACATCAGCCCACGATTAAGTGAGGTTCTGCCCTTTACTTTCCTTTATATAAGTCATCCCAAACAGACCTAAGGGTCCAATTGACTAGCCTTAGTCTAATGCTTATATATATGTATATGACTCAATTGATTAATATGTGATTAATTTTATAATTTATTTTCCCCCATTAGTTATTGACACTAAAATATACATGTCATACCTTATTTTGGGCTTAATCACATAGGGGCAGAATGGGGATTTGCACAGTAGGGGTGTGGGCCCCACAGTGCTAAAACCTAGAAAGCTACATAATATGTAATTAAATTAATTTTTCTTTTAATTTATTAGCATAAAATATGTATTTTATACCTCAATTAGATCTCTTTCCATAGGGGTATAATGGGGAATTGCATAACCAAGGTGTGGGCCCCACAGTGCAAAAAAAAAAAAAAATTGCATATCTGCTAATCCAACCGGTTTGGGTGTGATCATACCAGCACTAATGCACCGGGTTTTGACCTATAGTTAACTGTGCTTGGGCAAGAATAGGACTAGGATGGGTGACCCCCTAAGAAGTCCTTGTGCTGCACCCCTTTTCTCTATTCTCCTATACTTAGTCTCATAATTAAATTTACCTCTTTATCCACACCTACTGATGAGTTCCTCAGTGATATTGGCAGGCTGAACAGGAGCAGGTGGGGTCACTTCTACCTTCTTGGCACTCAACACCTACAAACCATGCCAACATTGATTCCTCTACTCGTTTTTCTTGCTTGTCCACAAGTAGGGGTATAAATATTAGATTAGGGTGTTACGATTTCCCCCCTCACAAAAATTTCGTCCTTGAAATTTGTGAGGCATACCTGATAATCCAAACAATTCTGGGTATTTCTCGTTAACTTCATCTTCTCTCTCCCAAGAGGCTTCTTGCTCTGGGTGGTTTCTTTATTTCACCTTCACATAAGAGATAGTACGATTCCGAAGCTGATGTTCTTCTCTATCAAAGATTCCTTTAGGTTGTTCTTCATAACTTAGATTATCATCTAGGTCCAATGCTTCAATAGTAGGTAGTAAATGTGAAGGATCAGGAATATAATTCTTCAACATGGATATATAAAAGACATTGTGAAACCTTTCCAATGTTGTATGGTCTCATATACTTGGGACTCAATTTTCCTCCTTTCCCAAATCTTCTTACACCCCTTACTGGTGAGATTTTCAGAAAAACCTTATCACCCACATCAAATTCCAAAGGCTTTCTTCTACTATATGCATAGCTCTTTTGTCTGGACTGAAATATGTTGACTCTTTCTCTAATCATATCAACCTTCTTATAGGTAGTCTGTATCAATTCTGGACCCAAAATTCTTCTTTCTCCAACTCATCCCAATATAATGGAGTCGTACATTTCTTCCTATACAAAGCTTCAAATGGTGCCATACCGATAGTTGTTTGGTAACTATTATTATATGTGTCAAACAGAAAGTAAATGGGCAATGGAGATTACCTCAGTATAGCTTTCCTCACAGTGGAATGGATCAGGTTGCACCACACGTCAATCTGCACGAACAACAATGAACGAAAGGTTGCGACGATCTTGCTAGGCAATCGCTAAGCAATATTCCACCCTCCAATTGGGAGAGAGAGAAGAGAATAGAGAGAGAGAGAGAGAGAGAGAGAGAGAGAGAGAGAGAGAGAGCTTTATAGATTAGGTTAAAACCCTAATTGGCTTTGTGGCCAAAACCCTCTTATTTATAGAGAATTGGTTAACTAGGGTTCTCAATCCTAGTGGATCTATGATTACCCCAAGTGGGTGACCCACAAAGGAACCGGGTCGAAACCTAGTCTGACCCATATTAATTAACAATATGTAAACTCAATTAATGGCACATGCTCATCCCAACTATAACTCATATCTATAGCACAAGCTCTTAACATATCATGCAAGATTTGAATTGTCTTTTCTGATTGATCATCCATCTATGGATGAAAGGCTGTGCTAAAAGTTAGCTTAGTTCCCATGGCCTTTTGTACACATTCTTAGAATTTAGAAGTAAACTGAGAATCATGATCAGAAACAATATTGATAGGCACACCATGATATCTCACAATATTATCAATATATAACTATGCTAATTTATCCATAGAATGAGATATCTTTATAGGTATGAAATGTGCTACCTTTGTTAGTCTGTCAACAATCACCCAGATAGTATCATTCCCCTTTTTAGTCTATGGTAGCTCAGTCACAAAGTCCATAGTAATATGTTCCCAATTCCATTCTCGCACTGGAAGAGGTTGTAGTAGTCCATATGGTCGTTGTCTCAATGCTTTTACCATTTGATAATTCATTCATTTAGACACATGTTCTGGCACATCATTCTTCATGTTATGCCACCAATACGGTTTCTTCAGATCTTTATACATTTTGGTAGTTATAGGATGCAAAGAGTAAGGAGTGCTATGAGCTTCATTCAAGATCAATTCTATCAATTTCTCTTCCCTTGGAACACATAATATGTATTTAAACAACAAAATTCCATTCTTTACTGAAAATCTAAGATCCTTTTGTCTTCCAATATTGATGGCATTGATTGTCTTCCACAAGATATCACCTTTGGGTTGAGCTTCCTTGATTCTCTCAAATAAAGAGGGTTCAATAATGAAGGTGGCAAGTGTCACATCCTCGGGTGTCTCCACCTCTATAGTAACTTCCAGATCAAATTTCCTTACTTCTTCTATCAACCTTTGATTGGTGGTAAGACAAGGGTAGTAGTCTTATGTTTTCAGCTGAATGCATTTGTTACTACATTGGCTTTCCCTGGATGGTAATGGATAGTACAATCATAATCCTTCAACAACTCCAACCTTCTTCTCTACCTTATGTTCAATTCCTTCTAAGTGAATAGGTATTAAGGCTTTTGTGGTCAATGTATATTTCACATTTTTCTCCATACAGATAATGACGCCAAATTTTTAAGGCAAAGATAATTGTTGCCAATTTCAAATCATGAGTAGGATAATTCTTTTCATAATCCCTCAATTGTCTGGAAGCATAGGCAATCACTCTTGTATTTTGCATTAACACACATCCCAAACCTTGTTTGGAAGCATCATTGTATACTACCATACCTGAGGTACCATTTGGAATAGCAAGGATTGGAGCTGTTACCAGTCGTTTCTTCAATTTTTGGAAACTATTTTCATATTCTTCTATCCACTCAAACTTGACTCCTTTTCTAGTCAACCAAGTCATATGGGCAGAAATCCGAGCAAAATTCTCAACAAATCTCCTATAGTAACTAGCCAATCCCAGAAAACTTTGAATTTCACTGACATTCTTTAGAGACTTCCTATATAGAACTGCTTTAACCTTTCCAAGATCAACCTCAATACCTCTTATAGATACAATATGCTCTAAGAAATTCACCTGTAACAACCAGAATTCACATTTTCTAAATTTAGCATACAACTGCTTCTCCCTCAGTCTTTGCAACACAAACCTCAAGTCAATTGCATGATCTTCTTTACTTCTGGAGTAAATCAAAATATCGTCTATGAACACTATGACATACTGATCCAACATATCATAGAATACCCATTCATCAATCCCATAAAGGCTATTGGTGCATTAGTTAGTCCAAGCGGCATAACCACAAGTTCATAGTGGTCATACCTAGTCCTGAAAGCTGTCTTCTGTATGTCACTCTCCTTGATTTTCAATTGATAATAACTAGATCTCAGATCAATCTTGGAGAAAGTAGTAGCACCTTGCAATTGATCAAATAGATCATCAATGCAGGGTAATGGATATCGGTTCTTAATAGTCAACTTTGTTCAATTCCCGACAATCAATACACATCCGTATACTTCCATCTTTCTTCTTCACAAACAAGACTGGAGCTCCCCAAGGTGATATACTGGGTCAAATAAAACCCTTCTTTAGTAGATCATACAACTGTTCCTTCAGTTCCTTCAATTCAGTAGGAAACATTCTATATGGTGCTCTAGATATAGGTGCTGCCCCAGGTGATAGTAAATCAACACAAAACTTTATCTATTACACCCGTGCCCTAACTTGATCTAATTTGAACTATTGTCATAGGTTTCGGACTGGAAGTGGAAAGTACCATTGGGTTTTGGCTCGTGAAAATTCATTGTAAAAGGGGGAGAGATGACCCCACTTGCTCGTGTATTTCTTGTCAATCCAACTGAAGGGGATTCAGGCCTTCTGACCCCAGACGGTAAGTGACCTGACACCCCACACCCGAGTCCCAGCACATAGCAAAATACATTTATATGTGGGCCTATAGGAATGATATATACATAAGAAATACAATTTAAACATCCAAAACATAAAAGGGGTAACATCATAGAAAAATAGAAAAGAATCCCGGGTTGGTATTAGTGTTGCTGTCCCGTAACATAATGCACCTATATGTATGCAAGTCCATTTTTATTATCTTAAACCACCTAAACATCACATCTAAGTTATAGGTCATGTGCTACTCGTAACCACAGTGTGCGTATGCCTTGGATAAGAGCCGTGAACCCCAATCCCGCAATACTCCCATACGGTTCCCAGAAAAGGCCAGCCGTGGGTACCAAAAAGTAAAATGGGCCTTGCCCTGCATTAAAGTAAAATGGGCCTTGCCCTACATTAAAGTAAAATGGACCTTTCCTTGCATTAAAGTAAAATGCAGTACGATTGGCCCTCTTGTTATATCACCAAAATTACCGACCTTCCTAATGATCGGCCGGGTGTACTTCTAACCACCACCATTGGTACATAACTTCAGGCTTCCCCCTAGTGATATACCAAACACCTAAACCCTTACTGGGAAGGGTCGTAGCATAGGGATATGTCATTCTTAACTGCATGCTCTTATATAAGATAGTATGACTGCATAGCGCTACCACGGCCCATTCTATGAGCCACTAATGCATTTGTTTTCAAGGCGACTATGGCATCTAGTCTAGCAATGCATCATATTTAATAATTTAAATTCATCAATCTCAAAACTCAAAGCAAAAATAAGTATTTAACAATTAAAGATCTCAGCATATCAAGTCATAAATGAATTTTATAATGCACACATCAATGTATACAAATGACATTCGTGAATGACTAGGCCACACACAATAATTAAATGATGACATGGCTAGTTTACAATGATAATGGAATAATGTAAAAACACTCCAAAATTAAAGTCAATGTCGTTTTCCCACTTACCTAATTGTGTACAATGATCACCCTTGGTATGAGGAAGATCTGACGTGCGATGACATGAGTTTCTAGTATAACCTATCATAAAAGAGGTCGAGCTTAGTATATCTCCACTTTAGGTTCAAAACCAATGGAGTATGATGATCCCAATATGTTTAAAATCACTGGAGAATGTTGCCCAAAATATTTGGGCCCAATTGAAACCTGATGGGTGGGACTGGTAGGTCAACCAACGGGCGAGGTACCCGCCTGTCCTTGCCTACCGCTCGACTCAGAGGCCCTGTAAGGATTGGCGAGCTAGGAGCGGTAGGCTAGGTGCCCACTGATCTTTGCTTACCGTTCGGCCTAGGGGCTTTGACTAGACCGACATGCCAGGTGTGGTGGGCCAGGTGCCCACCGGTGTTACTCACCAATTGAGCCAACAGTCCATTTAGGATAGGCCAGCTCCGGATTAGTGGGTCTGACCATTTTCAGGCACCCACCACTCATAAATGAGATTTTACTATTCACTCCCATTCTTCATCCCACCTTGGGTAAACCACACGGGTCGATTCGACTGCATTTTTCACCAATGTAAGGTCTCATATCATGATTCCAACATAGATCTAGGATTGATTCAAAGTTTCAAGCTTGGGTTTTACCTCTTTGCTCAAGAACACCTCAAAAACCTCAAATCTTCTCTCTAGCTCAAGAGATCATCAAATGCTTCTCAAATCTTGCAATTTCTTCCTCTAAAACCTTCATAAACAACATGTAGGTTCTTTATTAAACTTTAGATTCACATTCTCAACAGGGATTAACAAGAACTAAAGGATTCCTACCCAAATCATAGGATTTCACTTTGGATTTAAGAAATACAATCTTTACTCATCTCAAATTGTAGATCTTGAGATGAGGGTCACTAATCCGGTGTCGGATTCAAAGGATCTAACCCCAATAATGCACAACGTTCATCTTCCTCTCTATTTCTTCCTTCTTCTTCCCTTCTCTATCTTTTATTTCTCTCTCTTCTTTACTTTTCTCATCCACTTTGTAAAACAATAAATGAGGGTGAAGAAAGTAATAAATGCTATTTATACTTGGGTTAAAATATTTAATGACCGGAGTGGTAGGTCACACTGGTGGGTTTGACCCATCTATAACCACCCACCAGTCAGCCAAAACTTAGCCAAAACATTATGATTTTCGATGGGGCTCAACCTCGATATGTATTTCACTCTCGGTAATTGATTAACACCCGTACTTATCCTAATATATGACTACATACCTTTATTATGCGTACATGGCCTAGTGATACATGTAAGTGCACGTCTTGGGCACACGAACTTCTTTAGGCACTGACTCCAACTCATTTGGCCAACCTGAGTTCAGAGTCACCCTTACCATCATGTTCCATAGGGTACCCGACTCGGCTCGCTCGAGTTCAGGTCTTGTAAGGCCAAATCGAACCAATCGGATAATTAGATCGGGTTTACAAAGTAGGGTGTCACAACAGCACTGCCTTGACCACCAGAAACAACCTGTATTGAATCTAGTGGCTTATTTTTGGTGGCCTAACAGGCCGCTGGTTGGGTCTCGATGCCCTTAGGCCCCACCACCAGCATCATGAAAAACTCTGGATGACCCACAGACTCTTCCACTCCTTCCCCTATGACTTGTACACCATGTGAGTCTAAGGAGGTGGGCCTTCGTGTTTCGAATCGTGAAATAACCCACTTAGACCAGATAGGGACCAACCAAACAGGCCCTAAGTATGTGACTTAGTATAAATAGGAGAGGTGAGTTCGTTTCTCACCTCTCACTTGTCCAAAATTTGGGAGAGGGAAAGAAGAGAGAGAAAGGAAGAGAGGAGGAAGAAGAAGAGGGAGATGGAGTTTGGAGCTTGACCTAGCTCTCGGTTTCGCATCCCATTATCGGATTCTTGCCGGAGGTAGGTGCCATCTCTCCCTACCACTCTCTCTCTTCATTTTGGGTTAGAGTACTTGTACAAGGGAGGGATTCATTGGGTTTGAGAGGTCAAGCTCCAAACTCCATCTCCTTCTTCTTCCTTCTTCTCCTCTTCTTTCCCTCTCCCAAATTTTGGACAAGTGAGAGGTGAGAAACAAACTCACCTCTCCTATTTATACTAAGTCACATACTTAGGGCCTGTTTGGTTGGTCCCTATCTGGTCCAAGTGGGTTATTTCACGATTCGAAACATGTGGGCCCGCCTCCTTAGACTCACATGGTGTACAAGTCATGGGGGGAGGAGTGGAAGAGTGTGTGGGTCATCCAGAGTTGTTCACGATGCAGGTGGTGGGGCCCAAGGACATCGGAACCCAACCAGCAACCTGTTAGGCCACCAGAAATAAGTCGTCAAATAAAATTTAACCATCCTCACCTCGATTGTTCTTGGTTGGATTGGATTCCAAGTATGTCAATCGGGTATCAACTCACGATCTGTCTCATTGTATGTGCTTGTCTCTGTCCTACGTATACGAGTTAACATGTGTCAAAAACATCAGAGGGGAAACCAAAAAGTATAAACATTGTCTAACAATACTGGGAAGGTCACTGGAAATATGCCACCGAAAACAGACTGATTCCACCAGAAATATCAGTCTTGTTTCCAGTGGACTAAACAGAGGGCTCCTAAGGGTCCATACTTCACCAAAAATATGCCATCGGATCCAGCCCAAGCTATTTATGGTGGTTGTTTCCCATGGAGTTCCAAAAACATGCCCACAAAATTGGGATTTTTCAGCTCGGGCCCGATTGCTAGGATTTGTTTCATGGAGTTTGTAGGGGACCTCCCCACTTTCATTTTGATCTGAAGAAGTTTCAATTCAGCTAGGCCATTTGGGAGATGCGGCAATCAAATGGGAAAAACCCTAACTAGTCATTTGGTCACAAGTGTTGTCAGAGCTCACTCGACTTTGTTTGAGCTCGGCAATCACACCGAGGAAGTGAGATGAACATTCCCTGAGCTCCGGGAGGTGCCGTACAAGGGAGTGATTCATCGGGTTTGAGAGGCGAGTCTTGACCCCGGCACCTCTTGAAGCTTAGGGAATGTTCATTTCACTTCCCCGTGTGATTTTCGAGCTCAAACCAAGTAGGGTGAGCTCCGACAACACTTGTGACCAAATGACTAGTTAGGGTTTCCGCCATTCGATTGCCACATCTCCCAAATGGCTTGACTAAATTGAAACTTCTTTGGATCAAAATGAAGGTGGGGAGGTCCCTTACAAACTCCACAAAACAAATCTTGGCAATTGGGCCCGAGCCAAAAAACCCTAATTTTGTGGGCATGTTTTTGGAACTCCATGGGAAACAACCACCAGAAATAGCCTGGACTGGATCCAATGGTATATTTTTGGTGAAGTATGGACCCTTAGGAGCCCTCTATTTAGTCCATCGAAAACAAGAATGATATTTCCGGTGGAATTAGTTTGTTTTCGGTGGCATATTTTTGGTGACCTATCCAGTACTGTTAAAATTGACAATGTTTGTACTTTTTGGCTCCCCCTCCGGTGTTTTTGACACATTTTAACTCATGTACCTAGGACAGAGACACGCACTTACAATGAGACCGATCGTGAGTTGATATTCGATTGACATACTCAGAATCTGATCTAATGAAGAACAACCGAGGTGAGGGTGGTTGACTTTTATTTTGTGGAGTGTTTACATTTGTAGAAATACTCACATATGGAATTCATGAATGCTATTTATTTGACACCTTGCATATGTGAGTATGGTTGATGAGCACATTTATGTGTGAAATCTTAGGTAGTAAAGTATGCACTTTTACATATGTAGAATGGAGCTACCTTGAGTTTTACTCTTTTTTTGCAAGTTTTTCATTTTAAAGGCCTTAAGAACTATTGGGTGCCATATCTCCAATTTTACATATGAAGAGGTCCTGTTTCTTTTGATGGTTGTGAAGAGGATAAAATTCTGAGCAAGATGGATGTATTGCATTAAAAGTACACATCCGTTTGGTCACCCGTACAAGTGATTATTCTTTTCAGGCTAGAAAAAGAATAATGGATCAGAACTGAACTAAGATGCAGAACTAGCCCGTTTACAATTGTCCTAGGTGTACAAGGAATATTCTAATTTCCAACAAGGATCAATGGACCCCCTTGAGTGATTGAAGATTCTTTTTTGGTAACAATAACTACTTAACATAGTTGGTGAGTTGTGGTGTGCAAAAATCCCTTAATCAACAGGAGGTCTCAAGTTCGAACCTCTTGGCTACTATTTTTTGGAGATTTTTTTAGAAGATTTTCTCTCTCTTACTCATCACTTAAAGCAAGGGGCATGGATGAAAATTCTTACTCAATTAGAAGATGTCCTAATCGATTCAAGCAAGGAATAGGAGTTCAGCCAAGGGAGTTTATGCGCAAGTTGGAAAAGGAGAGAGAAAATAAATAAAAGAAGAAAAAAAGAGAGAAAAAATAGGGAAAAAGCAACCCAAAATCGTTGGATCTCCTCTTCTCCCATATGATTTCCCTCTTCTTTCTCTTCTCTACTCCACCTCATTACTAATATATGGAATATGTTGTTGTGGATCCCCCCAATCACACCCACATCGTTGGATACCTCTCCCTCTCCATACGATTTTTCTTCCCTCTCTTTTCTCTCCCTTATCTCTTCACTCTTGCTGCCACCTCAGTATTTTAGATTCCAACTAGGAAACCAAATTGTTGTCCTAACCCTACACCCATCCCCTATATAAGGAACACACTCAAGCAAGGAGCGCACCACTCTCTCTTAGGATTTTCTTTAGTCTCTCTTGTCCTCTAGGCTTAGTTCTTCTCTAGTTCTTTCCTTTTGCTTTTGGCTTATGCACTTATGTAATAGAGTTCTACTTAATGAATGCAAGCTTCTTTCATGTTCATTGTTTTATTTTATTTAGTTGTAAATTTACTTTCTAGTTCTAGGTTTAGTTCTAGGTTTAGTTTTATGTTACAAGAACAAGCTGTGGAGCATCTCTTCCAAGTTCAGATTTGTCTTCTCTAATACTAGCAATTTAAGATTTGGTTGATTCCAGATCTGGTTTTTAGTACTGGTAGTATTTCAAATATCAACCAAGTTTTCAAGCTTTCAAGTTTCAAGTATTGAAGTTCAAGTAGCTAGGCTTCTCATAAGTCTTCTCTCCCTCTCTTATTCCCTCTTTTGACTACCCTTTCCTTCTTAACTTAGGATTCTACATTCAATCTTTACGTTATTATTTTCCCTTTTCCCCAAGGTTTACAACTAGTGCATGCGTTGGCTCTGCCCCTCCTAGCCAGAGAACTATCCTCTTTATTTTTTGTTTTTAATTTTGGTTACTTTTTATTTTCATGGTTTCATTATTGAAATTCGTAGATGTGTTATTTTAGGGCGGTAGTTAGAAGTAGATCACTATAATTAATTAGTTCACTTTCGCATTACTTTGAGAAGCCAAAAGTAAAGTGGCTGCTCTCATTGTGTTTGACCCGTTAGATACACTGATCCGTACGCTTGCAGTTACTTTTTAAATCGCAAACAAGTTTTTGGCACTATTGCCGGGGAGATAGTTCTATGTTAATTTTCGCTTTTGGTAAATCGGAGTGCTTTGTTTCATTTTTTTGTTTTTGTTTTTCTTTTATTGAATTCTTGAGAAGAAAAACTTGCAATAATAGTTGTATTGGTGGAGGTTGCCAAACCTCACAGTATGATAAAGACAGGTTTCGCCCTGTAGCTGTCACACCCCTTTCTCACAGAACTGGACTGGTGACCGAGTTAACTCTTGTTAACCCAAAATCTGCCAAAATCATCTAATGTAGTAAAACACAACACAATATAACCACAACTAAAGAAAGTAAAATCTGTATTTTAGTGGAAGTCTTATATGTATATACCTGTAAATACCTCAATACTCTTGATACCCAAATTGTGTTACTTAATACATTTACATGTGGGTCCGTAGGCATGATATATACATAAGAAATATAATTTAGATATCCAGAGCACAAAAGGGTTAACATAACAAAAGAATAAAAAAGAATCCCAGGTCAGGTATCACTTTGCTGTCCTGCAACATAGCTCTCACATGGACACTCAACACCGTGCCCAAGATCTTCAGGGACCTACTAGTCCTCAGCTGAAAATTCTATAGTGGGTCCTTGCTCTAGTTCCTTAGCCGAATAATCTACAAGATCATCAAAAAATGGTGTGCACGTGGGATGAGCTCATTAGCTGAGTAAGTGAAAAGGACCAAGCAAGCATTCGCAATATAAATGAACCTATATGCATGCAAGTCCATTTTTATTATCCTAAACCACCTAAGCAACACTTCTAAGTCATAGGTTATGTGCTACTCACAACCATAGTACGCGTATGCCTTGGGTACAAGTCATGAACCCTATTTCATGACACGCCTATAGGGTTGTCAGAGAAGGCCAGCCATGGGTATCGAAAAGTACATTGATGTTTCTTAGCAACATTAAAGTAAATTATTGTTCCTTAGTGACATTAAAGTAAATTACTGTTCCTTAGCGACATTAAAGTAAATTACTATTCCTTAGCGACATTAAAGTAAATTGGGCCTTGCCCTGCATTAAAGTAAAAGCAATACGATTGGCCCTCTGATTATATCAGGACCATTCTAGTGATTAGTTGGGAGTACTTCTAACTGCCACCGTTGGTACACAACCTCAGACTTCCCCCAGTGATATACCCAGCACCTAAATCCCTATTGGGAAGGGTCGTAGCATAGGGAGACATCATTCTTAACCACATGCTTCTATATGAGATAGTACGACTACATAGTACCACCGTGTCCCACTCCCGGGCCACCAATACATTCATTTCCAAGCCAACTATAGCATCTAATCTAGCAATGTATCATATTCAATAATTGAAATCATCCATTTCATAATCCATAGCTTGAATTAAGTATTTAATAATTAAAGTTACAACATAACAAATCATAAACGAGTTTCATAATGACAAGACAATGCATACAAATGGCATTCATGCATGGCTAGTCTACACACAGTATAAAATGATGACATGGAAAATCTACAACAATAATGGAATGTTACAAAAACACTCAAAAAATAAAGTCAACGTGCTCTCCCCACTTACCTAGATTATGCACTGGCTCATGCCTGGTACTTGCATGATCCGGCACGAGAAGATGTGAGTTCTTAGTAAATCTTATCATTAAAAGGTTGAGTTTAGCATATCTCTACTTTAGGATCATACCTAATGAAGTATGATGATCTCAACGTGTTTAAAATCACCATAGGAGGTTGCCTAACAAATTTGGGCCCTATCGGAGTCCAAACTGTGGGAATGGTAGGTTAACCAATGGGCCAGGTGCCCACCGATCACACTCGCTGGTCTAGACAACCAGTTGGGCCCAGGGGCTCTGTCCAAATCAGTGGGCCCCTAACAGTGAGTGAGGCACTGACCGATCAGGCCAGAAGCCCAGTTGTGACTGGGGGCACCCGACTGGTGGGTCCGACCTTGCCAGGCCTGCCCATCGGTCTTTAGCGGGGTTTTCCTGCTCACCTCCACTCTTCATCCCATCTTAGAGAAGCTATGAGGGGTCAATTCAACCATATTTTTCACACGTCTTAGGTCCCATATTGTGATTTTAACCTAGATCTAGGGTCGATTCAAAGTTTTAAGCATAAATCTTACCTTTTTATTCAAGAACACCTTCGAAACCCCTAATCCCTTCTTCAACTCAAGAAATCATCAATTGCTCTTCAAATCTGGCGATTTCCTCCTCTAAAACCTTCAAAATCAACATGTAGGTCTTTCATTAAACCTTAGATTCATCTTTTCAAGTGGGATTAAAAAGATCTAAAGAATTTCTACCCGAATCATAGGGTTTCACTTAGGGTTTCTTGAGAGTTTAAAAAATATGGCCTTCACTCACCTGAAATTGTAGATCTCAAGATGAGGATCACTTTTTTGGCATCGAAATGGAAAGATCTAACCTCGGCGATGCACCGGTAGCTCTTCTTCTTCTTCCTCTTCCCTTTTCTTCCTTCTTTTTCTCTCTTCTTTACTCTTCTCACCCACTTTGTAAAACATTAAATGAGGGAAAAGAAGGGTAATAATTGCTATTTATACTTGGGTTAAAATATATAAGGACCAGACTAGTAGGTTGTTACACCTGTACCCTGACTCGGTCTAATTTGAACTGTTGTGATAGGTCTCAGATCGAAGACTAGAAGCATTGTCGGGTTTTGGCACATAGCCACCCATTGCCAAAGGGGAGAGATGAACCCAAGTGTTCGTGCATCACTTGTTAATCCAACTGGAGGGGATTTGTACCTTCCGATCCCAGTCGGTAAGTGACCTGACCCCTCAAATACGAACCCAGCATGTATCGATGTTGCCAAAAGGCCTTGAGCATGGCCGAGGGCAACCACTCATGGAAGACCAGCTATGGACCAACAAGAAGTCAAGATATGTCTTAATCACCAAAAATATGCCACTGGATCCACTGGGCCTAAATCCGGTGGGTTGTTTCTGGTGAGTATAACAGGTTGCTGTCATGGTGTCGATGCTTGTGGGTCCTACCACTCATGTCGTAAACAATTGTGGATGATCCCAAATCATCCCCCATAATTTCCTTATGACATGAACGTGTTTCAGACCTAAGTGGTCTCGGGCTTCGAAAGTCGTATTAACGCAATCGGTCTAAATAGGGTCCAACCAAATGACCCTTAGGTCCACTTTAACTCATAAGTCAGAAATGAGGAATTCATTTCCTCATTTCTTTTTTTTCCAAATGTAAGAGAGGAGAGGAAGAAAGAAAAGAAGAAAAAGAAGAAGAAGGGGGAAGGGGTTGCCGTGGTGTAGGGTATGCTAGCGGGGTAGTGTGGGGTACATAAGCAGGTGAAGAAGTAATCCCTTCTCCAAATTGGTCACCGAAATGGGGATTCTAATTGCCAACGGGGGTGTCGGGGCCTCGGAGGGGGTCTTGGAGCTAAAAAAGGGTTGTTAGGGCTTAAACAGGGGGCTGGGGCTTAAACAGGGGCACTAGAGCTTCAATAGGGGCATTGGAGCTTCAATAGGGGTGCTGGGGCCTACACAAGGGTGTCGGGGCTTGGTCAAGTATGTGCATGGCTTGGTCGGTTATGCAAGGGGCTTAGTTGGGTGCATGCAGGGCTTGGTCAGGTGCGAGCAGTGCTTGGTCTGGCGCACGTGGGGCCTGGGCAGGGGTGCAGGGCAAGGCGTGGGGACTCACATGGGTGGGGTTTGGGCTCTTAAGGCAAGACATGGGGCCTCGCATGGGCGGGGATTGGGCGCTCAAGGTAAGGCATGGGGGCTCACATGGGCGGGGATTGGGCGCTCAAGGCAAGGCGTGGGGACTCGCATGGGAGGGGTTTGGGTGCTCAAGGCAAGGCATGGGGGCTCCATAGGCAGGGTTTGAGCGCTCAAGGTGTAATTTCTAGGAGTGATTGCAGAAGATCCGATGGTTTGATTTTGACGTACCATATATCATTAGAATCATGATTCTGAGTACTATGCATCTATACGGTCGGTTTAGACCAAATTCCTTCCTATATGGAACGTCATAATTGGACCCTTCTTTCCTCTCGCATGAGATTTTTAGGAATTTTGGATTAGTATAGAATGCTTATAGGAATAGTTACCTCAGTTAGTTGTCATCTCTTTTGATCAGAAGCGAAAGATCGCGATAACCAGAGGAGGATGACAAAATTGGGTGTCTATAAAATTCCCCTCTTTGGTTGAGGTATGTGCCAATAGTAGGAGGGCAAAGAAAAGAATGACCCCATTTTGTCACTCGGAGCATGTACTGCTGTCATTTTGCTCATCAATGACGGAGTAAAAAGTGCAACAGGTAATATCTCTTAACTACTCTAAAGTTTAGGACTTACCTGGGCTGCGAATTGTAGGAAAGAAATTCACTGCTCTTCTAATCCTGCAAAAGAATTTAGTACTTTGATCTTTGAATTTTCCTAGGCCGGGCTTCCATATGCCAGCTTAGGGAATTTGGTGTCCAGGCTGGGTCTTTTGAAACAATCCGGGCTATCTAGGACCGTTGATTGCAAGAAAGAAATTCGCTGCTCTTTCAATCTTGCAAAAGACAAAAATATTTAATTCTTAGATTTTCCTTGGCTGGGCTTCCATGTGCCAGTTTAGGGAATTTTGTCTTCAAGCTGGGTCTTTCGTACCAATCTGGGCTATTTGGGATCGTCGATTACAAGAAAGAAATTCGCTTCTCTTTCATTCTTGCAAAAGATAAAAGTATTTAATACTTGGATTTTCCTTGGCTGGGCTTCCATGTGCTAGCTTAGGGAATTTGGTCTCCAAGCTGGGTCTTTTGAACCAATCTGGGCTATCTGGGACCGTTGATTACGAGAAATAAATTCGCCGCTCTTTCGATCTTTCGAAGACAAAAATATTTGATTCTTGGAATTTCCTTAGCCGGGCTTTCATAACGGCATAAGGAATTTGGTCTCCAGGCTGGGTCTTTTAAACCAATCTGGGCTATCTGGGACTGTCGATTGCAAGAAAGAAATTCTCTGCTCTTTCAATCTTGTAAAAGATAAAAGTATTTGATTCTTAGATTTTTCTTGGTTGGGCTTCCATGTGCCAACTTAGGGAATTTGGTCTCCAGGGTGGGTCTTTCAAACCAATCTGGGCTATCTGGGACCATCGATTTTAAGAAAAAAATTCACTGCTCTTTCAATCTTACAAAAGACAAATATTTGGTCTATGAGATTGGGTCACTCGGAGCCAATTCAAAGAGATTGGGCCACCTGGGGCTGATTCAATGAGATTGGGCCACCTGGGGCCGGTTCAATGAGATTCTTTCTTTCCTTGATTGGGGTTCTTGAATTTGAGTCATGGGATTGGAACCTTGAATTTAGGCCCTTGAATCTTGAAATTTGGCTATTGATTTGGAAACTTGAATTTTGACTTTTGATTTGGAATCTTGAATTTTGACTTTTGATTTCGAATCTTGAATTTTGGGTTTTGATTTGGAATATTGAATTTTACTTTCATGTGATTTAATTTTATCTACCTCTTGAAGTTAATTTTCTTTTGTGTGATAATTTTCGTCTACCTCACAAATTTTGACTTAGATTTCACCTTCCACTTTTATCTACCAATTAAATTTCACCTTCCAATTTCATGTGATTTTTGTCTACCAATTAGATTTCACCTTACCAATTCATATGACATAATTTTTACCTACCACAAGAAATTACTTTGAATCTTGTATTTTGTGGTAAGAATCTTTGAGTTGCACCTTGGAATTAGAATCTCAAATTTTTTTTTTGGGAAAATGAATTTTTAACCATAAAATGGCCCCCCCTCTTGTTCATTCCCTATTCTGATTTTCTTGAGTTGGGAATGATTCATGAGCGAGTGAGCTCGAGTTCTTGAATTTCTTCGAAGATTCGAAGTTTTTTTGCATTTCTTTGGGTTTCCTCAAATTTTTTCCAAAGATCTTCAAGTTTTCCTTGAAGTTCTTCATCTTCCCCTTGAAGATCTTCATAGTTCTTGAGGAGGGGACCACTTGGAGAATTTGAAGTCTTTTCGAGCCTTTTTATAAATAGTAAAACTTCCTGGGGTTCCATATAATTTTTGGAAAATATGGCCAAAAGAAGAAAGTGAAGGACCCAGGGAGAAATCCAGCTGGGTGATGGAGGGAACTGTGTTACATCCTCCTAGGGGGACGATAGTCCCGCAGATTGGTATATTAGGCGGACACTCCATAGCACCCGAGACCATATATGTAACTCAGTGTTGGGCACATGGGTAAGTCCCTTAATTTTCCCTTATTTATTCATTATTTTTGTGCATTTATTATTTTTTACTTTTTTATTCATTTTTAGTTATGCATATATTTTTTTATATTTTTGATTATATTTATTTTATTTTAGAGGCACATTGGGGGAGCACCCCCCACATTGGCTAGGTATGGTCACCTAAATACGGCCCGAGAATGGTACCAAATGCTTCACACAGGTTTAAGGGGCAAGTCGATTCCACTTACCTGAGCCGATTAGCTTCACTGGAGACCAAGAAGTTCATCTCGACATCGACGGGAGCTCTGATGGAGCGGTGGTGGCTGAGCACTCATTCCTTTCATCTTCCTACTAGTGAGATTACTATCACACCCCTGTGCTTTTATGCTATGATGAGTTTTAGGGGGAGGCCCCTATCCCTTCCTGAGACTTTGACAGCACAGGATTTTACGGACTTGACAGGTATTGATATCTAGGGGGATCAAACAGATGTCCGTTTAGGTGTGATCAGTGCTCGTTGGAAGAGGGCGAACCTGAGGGTGAACCCGGTTAACTTTGCACAGATAACCCACTCTTTCCTCTTATTTACTGTGGCACAGTGTCTCTTTAGTGACCTCCGGGATGGGGTAGAAATTTGCATGGTTGCCCTCTTCGACAACCTTCGGGCGGTGGATTCTTGGGATTGGGGCGGGGCCACCTATGCATACCTTCTGTGGACCTTGGACCTACTAGCATGTGGGGATCGGGACCTCAAGGGGGCAGGCTACATTCTCCAGGTGACTTCACATTTTCCTTCTGTTCTTTTTTTTTTTTTTTTTATTGATTGCACCTCCTTATCTTGATATTTCAATTCATCCTTGATGTTATGAACACCTAGAGACCCTAGCCCCTATACTGAAGGATCCTCATAGCTCACCCTTCCCTATAGCTACAAGATGGGAAGACAATCGGGTGTTGAGGAACCGACGCTATCCTTCTGAGACCACCGCCAGTTCTCTCCTGAACAGTCTCATAGAGGTAAGTCATGTTTGGTATCAAATTTCCCTTTTGCCTTGTGTTGTACTCACCTCTTCTTGACTTTGCAGGTTAATTGGAGACCATTCTGATACCTTAGATTCCCTAACCCTGATGTGTGTGCTCAAGCCAAGTACCTGACAGAGAACCACGTACTGTTTAGGGGTATCTAGGGCCACGCTTGGTATCTAGGAGAGCATGTCACTCCTCAGTGGTCTATCCTATTATGCGATCCCCTCCTTGCTTTCCTCCATCTACTATGCATAATCCAGAGTGTATCCCTACAGGTCAGATTAAGGGATTTGCCGAAGGGATATGGGATGACTCCTTCCTAGACCAGGATAGGGATTATGAGGCATTTCTTGAGGAGGAGACGGTCTATGCTCCTTTTGGTCCTAGAGGGCCACTGGTATGTTTCCTCTCTTAAGCATCTTTTCCATATTTCAAATCCTTCTTTTTTTTTATTGATGTTCTTTCATTGGAGGACAAGGCATGTAGACCCCCCTCCTACTGAGTCATGAGCAGGTGCTGCTACCTCGTCCCAGGTTGGGTCTTCTGTTATTGTGAGGAGACTTTTCGAATGGCTACCAGTCCTTTCAGTGGTTTCCCGGGCTGGTCCTATCCCAATACGACCCATCCGGGCATCCCCCAGCTCCTGGAGCACAGATTAGACATAGATGCCTCCATCAGAATTCCCATCCCGTATGACTGTGTGAGTATCCAAACACCTCTCATTTGATTTGTTCTTGACTTCTTTTGACTGAGATGCTCTTACTTAGGTGTCTCCAGAGATCTATGTTGAGCTCAGGAGAATGCATCAGAGTCTATCTGAGGTTGTGGTCGACAAGGTATCCTCCTATTCTTAGTCCCTCTTTTTTATTATTTCTTTTCTTGATCATTTCCTATGTTCCTCAGAAGAGGGAGAACAACCCCTTGAGGTGACAGGTCGGATCCTATCGACAGAAGAATGCTCATCTACTGGGGCAGGTTGAGGATCTCACCCGAAGGTTGGTGAGTTCAGGATTGGCACCTTCCAGCTCTTTGGCCTTTCATGAGGATGATGCCGAGCATGGTTCAGATGATGACTTTGACTCCTAGGGATTTGTTCCTAAACACAAACATATGTATATCTTTTCTTTTTCTTTTTCCCTCCCCTTGTTTGTTAATTTTTTTTTATTTTGACATTTCATGAATGGAAACCTATCTTTGGCACAAAGAAAATCTCTTTTTGTTTATGGTTTGGAAAGTTTAGGTATAATCAATTCCACAACTCAAGTCTTCATTAGAAAAATCGAGACAACACGAAGATCCAAATATTTCCTCATTCTACTACCGAGTGAATTACATAAAAATAATTTTCCTACCATAAACAGGATAGATAGGTAACAATATAGGAAGACAATTCTTAGGGTGGGTAAAATTTCACTAACTCCTCTGGGTCCTCTACTTTCAATCCATACTATCGACTGATATACGTAGGCAAGTAAAAGGACGAGTGAGTCAATCCCATCAACCTGACGTAGTTGTAGCCAGGGGTCTTCATCAAGAAATCATCTTGTGGCTTCCTTAGGCATCTCCATACAATATCCTTGGTAATTCTTTCTTGTAGGTACTCTTTCCAATCAATAATGAGCTTGAATTCCGGGGCTTCCTTCCTTTCTTGGTAACAAAGAGCCACAAATTGACCTCCATTTAATGGCCTGATCAGCTTCAGTTTATCAAGTAGCCAAAGTTAAAAAATGGTAGGACTTCTATGATAATGATCAAGTCCATATTTACAACCATGGCTTATGTCATCAAGTCCTTTAAATGTCTCTGCAAGGACTGTAGGAATGATATCTCCTGCTTTCTTCAATTGCTTTACCACCTCTATTAGAATGAGTGTTGCACCACGTCCAGGAGTTTGGAGAACATAGCGAGCTATCATGTATAAAAGATAAGCATCCTGTGATCTTTGCTGATGGATTCCCCCTAGTAGTAGGTATTGAATGAAGATCCTGGCCACCTTCAGAATGTCAATCTTCCCATATCTGATGAATTGCTTCATTTCCTCCCCATTCAAAAAAGTCCCGAATCTCCTCTGAGTGGTCTTTCTTCAAAGATGGTTGAATAAACTTACCCTTAGATGAAGATAACATATAAACTCAGAATTCTTTGAGAGTTGGATAGGTCTCAACCAACCCAAACCAAAATACATGAAGATCGACATCCCAATGCTAAGGCACCTGTCGATGTAGATTGTGATGTAACTCAATGCACCCAATCCGGTTGAGCATTGGCATACTCATAGCTTCTAGTAGACCTGGTGTCACCATGTTTATGTCCACGGTCCATTTCCTCAATGTTTCATTTAAAGAGTCCAAGACTTTTCCTGAAACCGTCACAAGCAAAGAAGAGATGTGATGATTTTTCAAAGTATCACTTATTAGCTATTGACACAAACAAACCTTTACCACTGTAGCATCAAACTCATTTTTTTTTTGACTAATTAAGGGTGGGAAATGAACTGGCATTGATATACTGGTGTCAGGTGGCAACTTTTGGGGGATGAAATTCTGGATAAGAATTTGGAGGGCCATAGGTAGATGAAGGATGCCTAATGGCCTTGCATACCAAATGGCGATTCTTGGGGAACACAAACTATAATGATCTTTTAAGATTAATTATTAATCTAGGAACCAATTTATTACCTTGAGATTGTTGAGACCGCACTTGCACATGTCAAGTTACCTATGTATCTCTTAAGAGGAATCAAGTCTGGCATAGTTCAGGCTATTCACCCTATCAGACATAATATTTCTTGAGTTGATCCATGTTAACCAATCCGAGTATTTCTTCACCGTTGGGATCTATGAGTTTCACAGCCTTGCCTTGTAGAATCTCTTTCACAATGAATAGGCCACTCCAATTGGGCTTGAATTTTCCTCTTGGGTCATGAATTGGGGCTCTTTGTTCTCGAAGAACAAGTTCACCCTCTTCTATGTGATGGGGCTTCACAATCTTGTTGAAGGCCCTTGCCATTCTCAGTTGATATCTCTTTAGGTTATCTATGGCCTTCATACGCCTTTCATCAAGAAATTTGTGCTGGTCGTGTCTGGCCTTCATCCATTCTCCTTCAAGTAACTGACTATCAAGAAGCACCCTTAGGGATGGTACTAGGATTTTTATAGGTAGAACCATCTTGACCCCATACACTAAAGAAAAAAGAGTTGTCCATTTCGAGGATCGTACAGAAGTCCGATATGCCCATAAAGTAAGTGGTAACTTAATAGCCCAATCCTTGTGTGTTTCGGCCATTTTTTGTAGGATCACCTTGATGTTCTTGTTAGTTGCTTCTACTGCCCCATTGGTCTGCGGCCTATAAGTGGTAGAGTGATGTGTTTTGATACTGAACTTTGCACAGATTTTGTCGATTTTGCCTCAGAAATGGGATCTCTGATCCAATATCAACTCTTGAGGTACTCCATATTGGGAAATAATATTTTCTTAGATGAATTTTGCCACCTTAGTAGATGTGAGGACTGCATATGACTGAGCTTCTACCCACTTGGTGAAATAATCAATGGCTTCAAAGATGAAATCATGACTGTTGGATGCTCTGGGGTTGACCTTCTCAATGATGTTAATGCCCCAAGTAGAGAACGACCGAGGAGAACTGAGTGAGTGCGATTCCTTTGGCAGGATATATATGATATTGGAAAATATCTAACATTTGTGGCATTTCTTGACAAATCCCACACAGTCTGCTTCCATTGTGTTCCAATAGTATCCCAGCCTGAGAATCCTCTTAGCTAGCATCTTGGCATTTATATGGGGTCCACAAAGACCTTGATGAATTTCCTCCATGATTGTTGTAGCTTGCTCCTCATTCACGCACAACAATTGTATTTCTTCATAGGACCTCTTATATAACAAGTCCTCTTAAAGAATAAATTGGGTGGTATATCTTCAAGGAAATTTCTTTTCTCTTTCTATGGCTTCAATCGGGTACTTTCTTTCCCTGAGTGAACCAAGACCGACCATCTATGGTGAAAGAGTTCACCAAATTTTGATAAATGGGTCTGCTTCTTTGTTCCACTAATAATGATTGAACTCTAGCCATAGGGTAGCATTCTACCATGGAAGCCAAGGTTGCAAGGGCATCAACAAACCTACTGTTATCTCTCTGAAAGTATTTGAACGAGATCTTCTCAAAGTATCCAATCACCTCTTCTAGATGTTCTTGATACGGCTTCAGCTTTTCATCTCTAGTCTTCCACTTTCCTTGCATTTGATAAATGACAATGGATGAATCTTCATACACCTTAATCCTTTTCACCCCAATAGTCAAGGCTATTTCTAGTCCCAGCGCGTAAGCTCTATATTCAGCAATATTGTTAGTACAGGGAAAGTTGAGGCGGAATGACGAAGGCAGGTAAAGGCCATTAGGAGTGACAACCAATATTCTCGCACCACACCCCTTTTGATTAGCTGTTCCATTAAAGAATAACTGCCATTCATTAGCTGTGTCTTCTTCTTATATTGTTGTGATTTCTTCATCGGGAAAGGCATCATCCAGGGCTCTTCCATCTTCTGTGGGGTGGGTAGCTGATGAGCACATTTATGTGTGAAATCTAGGGTAGTAAAACATGTATTTTACATATTTAGAATGGAGCTACCTTGGGTTTTACTCTCTTTTTGCAGGTTTTATAGTTTCAAGGCCTTAAGGATTATCGGGCGTTATATCTTCAATTTTACACGTAAAGAGGTCCTATTTCTTTCCATGGTTGCGAAGAGGATGAAATTCTGAGCAAGATGGACGTGTTCAATTAACAGTACACATTCGTTTGGTCACCCGTACAAATGATTATTCTTTTCAGACCAGAAAAAGAATAATGGATCAGAACTGAACCGAGATGCAGAACCAGCCCGTTTGCAATTGTCTTAGAGGTACAAGGAATACTCCAAATGCCAACAAGGATTGATGGACCACATCCTTAAGTGATTGAAGATTTGTTTTTAGTAACAACAACTACCTAGTGTAGTTGGTGAGCTATGGTGTGCAAAATTCCCTTGCTCACCAAGAGGTCTCAAGTTCGAATCTCATGATTGTTTTTTTTAGAGAATTTGTTGAAGATTTCCTGATTTTCATTCACTTAAAACACTAAGGTCATGGAGGGGATTTCCACATCAAATTAGAAGCAAAGAAAATCGTGGAGAAGATAAGAAAAAAAAAGGAAAGAGAAAAAAATGGGAGAAATAAAGATTGTCCAAATCTTCTCTCACCTCCACATCATCACCCACCAAAAGATTGTCCAAATCATATAAATCAAGAAGAAAATCATTCCTTGGAGGGAGAAAAAGAAGAGAAATAAATTAGAAAAAAAAAGGAAAGAAAATAAGCAAACAAATTATAGGAAATTTCTCAAAATTTATTTCTCTTCTCTCTCCTCCACCTTAGCACTTTTGGTCTCAAAAGATCTCACAACCAACTGTGGGTTTCTCTCTTTTAGGAAAGAGAAATTTGTTACCCTACCTCCTCATTCCCTATAAATACAACTCATGTGAGAGGAGGGGAAAACATTCATTCTTCTTCTAGTTTTTTTTTAGTTGCTCTGTCTTTCTCTTGCTCTCTCTTTAGTTTTAGTTCTTCTTTATCTTTTCTTCAATCACTTTTGTAATATTTTTTTTTATTTCAATTAATGCAAGCACTCTTTTATTTTTAGTCAGCCCTTTTATGTTTATGATTTATGCAATTGAGTTGTAATTTTTTAAGTTATAGTTCTAGGCTTAGATCTAGGTGACAAGATCACGAGCCGTGGAGCAATTTTTTTTTTCAAGTTCAAGCATTGATTCAAGTAAGTAGGCCCCTTCAGTAGTCTTCTCTCCCTCCTCTCATTCCCTCTTCTGACTACCCTTTCTTTCTTAATTTAGGATTTTTATTTTCAGTCGTTACATTATTGCTATCCCTCTCCCCCAAGGATCATGGCTAGTGTATGTGTTGGCTTTGCCCCTCCTAGCCATAGAACCATCAATTTATTGCTTTTATTTTAATT
>NW_024868333.1:46178-49106 GCF_013358625.1 Macadamia integrifolia | reverse complement strand
GGACAACATAGTGCGCTTACATGGAGTGCCAGTGAGCATTGTTTCAGATAGGGACCCAAGGTTCACTTCCAGATTTTGGAAAGGCTTACAGCATGCCTTGGGATCACAATTGAATTTGAGTACTGCTTTTCACCCACAGACGGATGGTCAGTCGGAGCGAACCATACAGATATTAGAGGACATGCTCAGGGTATGTACAATGGAGATGAGTGGCAGTTGGGAAGAATATATACCTCTTATGGAGTTTGCATATAACAACAGTTACCAAGCTACAATTGGGATGGCTCCGTATGAGGCGTTATATGGCAGAAAGTGCAGGACTCCTTTGTATTGGGATGAGGTAGGTGAACGTCGAATGTTAGGAGCTAAGATGATCCAAATGACTTGTGACAAAGTCGACGTTATTAGGGAACGGATTAAAGCAGCTCAGTCCCGTCAAAAGAGCTATGCGGACACCCGTAGAAAAGACATTAAATTTCAGCCAGGAGAAAAGGTATTTCTCAAGATCTCTCCTACTAAAGGGTTGCAAAGGTTTCACAGAAAGGGGAAGTTGAGCCCAAGATACATTGGACCATTTGAGATCTTATCCCGGGTTGGCTCAGTAGCCTACATGCTTGCTCTGCCACCTTCACTCGGGGATGTTCATAATGTATTCCATGTATCCATGCTGAAGAGATACGTGTATGATCCATCTCATGTACTACCCGTGGAACCAGAGTACCTAGAAGCTGATATGACCTATACAGAACAGCCAGCTGAAATTTTGGACCGGAAGGTGAAAACCCTTCGCAATCGCTCCATCTCCTATGTAAAGGTGCGATGGGCTGATCACTCACTTGAAGAAGCATCTTGGGAGGTAGAGGATGAAATGTGAGCCAAGTACCCACATCTTTTTGATCAACCAGGTACGTAATTTCGAGGACGAATTTTTTTAAAAGGGGGGGTAATGTAATACCCTACTTTTTAAACCCGATCTGATTTCGCGGTTGACCCGGTTTAACTGTGCAGGAACCGAACCAGAGGGAGTTAGAGCGGGTTCCTTATGGGCTATGATGGCAAGGGTGACCTTAAACACCGGCTGGCCCGACAAGTCCGAGCCAGTGCCAGAAGAGACGGGAGTGCCCAAGCCGTGTACATGCACCTACCATAAGGCCATGTACGGATAAAGCAGGTATTATAGCCGTATTTTAAGGTATATACGTATGCTACATCGTATGCCAGGGGTGGGGTTCGCGCCGAGGCCCGAACTCTGTCAAAATCCCAAGTTTTGGCCCTCAGGTGGGCGGACAGGTGGGTGCACCCACCCACCTGAGTGACCCATCCATGTGCACTGTTCACTTATTTAGGAATTATATATATAGCTTTATGATTTTCTTTTCTTTTCATTTATGACACCCGTACGTTGGTGAGGATAATAAAGAGGAGAGAGAAAAGAAAGGGAAGAAGAAGGGAAGAGAAGGAAGAGGAAGAAGAGAAGGATTTCAGCGGCGCCGAAGCTGATCTTCCCATTCTGGCACTGGGAGAGTGAACTTCAACTCTAGATCTACATTTAGAGGTAAGCAAAGTTGGGTTCTTTGAACATTCACCATACCCAAGCTTAAACACTTGATTCGAGTAGGGTTTCTTGAGATCTTGTAAATCCCCTTTGAAATGATGAATCTAAGGTTTAATAGATGATTTATGTGTTGATCTTGAAGGATTTGAAGAGGTATTGACCAGGTGGAAGAAGCATTGTGGGTTTGAAGTGATTTGGAGGGTTTGAAGTTATTCTTGTGCAAAGAAGGTAAGATGGTTTCCCATCACTTGAATCTAACCTAGATCTAGGTTAGAACCATCCTATAAGACCTAGAAGGTGTGAAGAATGGGTTGGGAAAAGCCCCATTTGAATCCCCAAAGAATGGAGGAAGTTAGGAAGAAACGGCTGTTTTTCCGCCAAGACCGGTGGGTGGAACCGGTGGGCCCCTACCTGCCTGTGGGCACCCACCTGAGAGGGCAGGGGCCTTCGGGCACAACCGGCGGGCCAACCGGCGGGCCACCCTACTCATTGGTCCTAGCAGAGGCCCCTGGCCCAATCGGTGGGCCAGACCGATAGGCCCTACAGGCGGGCCCCTACCCGTCGGTCCAAACCGGTGGGTAGGATCGGTGGGCCAGACAGCCCACCTATCTGACCCACCTGTGTGGCTCCGAAGGTGATCCTTATGTCCGATTCGACCCAAATCGGACGTGTGACCTTCTTCTAACGTTCTAAACATGATTTTGTCATCGAATCTCATTGATTTTGATTCCAAATGGTGAAGTACTAACCCCGCTCAATTATGTTAGGTTCACCGAATCCTACCCGTTTTGCACCGGATCTCACCCGTACCGAATGGGAATCCTTGTATGCTACAGGTAAGTGAGGAGAGGACGTTTGGCCTTGTTTCAAGCCATTGTTTGGCATTCATTTAATTATATCTAGTCTAGTCATGCCATCATGAATATGCTATGTAGATTAGTCATTCCTCACATTGTTATGCATGTGTGCTATGTTTACTTTCTAAATGCCAATTGAATGAGATGTTTATATGTTGAATGTGGACATCATTATGCATGATGCATTGATAGACTAAATGCCATAGTCAGCTTGGAAACGAGTGCATTGGTGGCCCGTGGTGGCACTATGCAATCGTACTGTTGTCATATAGGAGCATGCGGTATTAGGATTTTCACCATCCCGTGCTACGACCCTTCCCAATAGGGGTTGAGGTGTTGGGTTATCATTTGGGGGGAAGCAGTGGTCGCGGTTGTCGGGTCACTGTGGCGGTTAGACATAACGCCCGATGGGTCAATAGGACAGTCGGTAACCCCGGTGGTACATTCAAGAGGGCCAATCGTACTGCTTTTAAATTGCTAGAGTCAGCACCTTTATTTTCAGTCATTTACATTTTT
>NW_024868333.1:37450-46158 GCF_013358625.1 Macadamia integrifolia | reverse complement strand
AGAACACTTCCTTTAAAAAATTCATCTTCAATGCTGAAACTGCCCTAGACTACGACAAATGCCGTAACTTCTTCATATGGTATCAAAATATGACGAAATCAAATGCACTGGACTAGGTAAATTACAATCTATCTTTTTCATGAAGAACCAATCTTCCAAAATTTTCATTTTCATTATCGAAAATACCCCCGAGCATAAATAGGCTAATTTTGTTAGTTTTGACCTAGAAACCCGCACCACCTACTAAGGATGTATTAAACCACTCCATGCATACCAAGCGGCTTTTTTATTTCATCGGTGACACTAGACACTACCATATCATCATTTTCATCCATGTCACCTAAATTGGCCACGTCATCACCGCGATGTGGCTGGGTTGCCAACAAAGACAACCATAAAACAACACTTCATTCTACCAAGAATGGTCGGACCCTAGCCATAAGGTTGCATTCTACCATGGAAGCCAAGGTTGCCAGGGCATCAGAAAACCTGTTGTTGTCCCTCTGAAAGTATTCGAACGAGATCTTCTCAAAGTGTCCAATCACCTCTTTTAGATGTTCTTGATATGGCTTCAACTTTTCATCTATAGTCTTCCATTTTTCTTGTGTTTGGCAAATGATGATGGATGAATCATTGTAAACCTTGATGCTTCTCACTCCAATAGTCAAAGGAGTTTCAAGCCCTAGGCATAGCTTCATATTTGGCAATATTGTTGGTATAGGGGAAGTCGAGGAAAAATGATGAAGGTAAATAAAGGCCATCAAGAGTGACAAGTAATATTCCCGCACCACATCCCTTCTGATTAGTTGCTCCATCAAAGAATAACTGCCATTCAGTAACTGTGTCTTCTTCCTCTATTGCGATGATTCCTTCTTTGGGAAAGGCATCATGTAAGGATCTTCCATCTTCTGTGGGGTGGACAGCCAAATGATCGGCTATGGTCTACCCCTTGATAGATTTCTGAGTAACAAAATCTAATAGTAAAAGCAACCAATGGGCCATTCTTTCGGTTAGGGATGTTTTCTCGAAGAGGTATTTGATGGGATCCATCCTTGAAATCAAGTGCACTGGATAGGAAACCATGTAGTGGCGCAATCTTTTCGTCACCCAAATCAACGCAACACAAGTTCTTTTCAAAGATGTATACTGTGTCTCATATTCAAGGAACTTCTTGCTAAGGTAGTATATGGCATGCTCTGCCCCTTCTTTCTTCTCCTTCTGTGCTAGCAAAGAGCCCATGAAATATTCTCCCACGAATAAGTACAATAGAAGGGGTTCACCTTCCACCGACGGTGTCAATACTGATAGGTTTATGAGGTATCCCTTGATTTTGTCAAAATTTTGTTGGCATTGATTATTCCATACCATGGGTTGATCCTTCTTCAGTAGCTTGAAAATTGGTTCATAGGTTGTAATCAACTGAGCTATGAATTTGCTAATATACTGGATGTGACCCAAAAATCCTCATATTTGCTTCTCGTTCTGAGATGTGGGCATTTCTTGAATTGCCTTAATCTTGATAGGGTCGACTTCAATGCCTCTCTCACTCACTAAGAATCCTAACAACTTCCCTACTATTGTCCCAAATACACACTTTTGAGGGTTCAACTTTAGCTAATACTTCTTGATTCTTTCAAAAAAAGGCCTTAGCGCAGGAATATGCCCCTATGTATCTTTTGACCTTACTATCATGTCATCGACATAGACTTCCACATCTTTGTTCATCATGTCATGCAATATGGCTGTAACTACTCTCTGATAAGTTACCCCGGCGTTCTTTAGTCCAAAAGGCATCACCTTGTAATAATAGATTCCCCATGGAGTGGAGAAGGATGTCTTCTCATGACCTCTGGGTGCATGCTTATTTGGTTGTATCCCAAGAATCCATCCATAAATGATAACAAAGCATGCTCTGCCATATTATCCACTAATACATCAATGTGAGGTAATGGGAAGTCATCTTTAGGGCTCACTTTGTTAAGATCTCGAAAGTCCATGCACATTCGTACCTTGCCATTTTTCTTCGGTACTGGTACAATGTTGGCCAACCATTGGGGGTACTTTACTACTTGTAGAAATCCTACATTCCATTGCTTCACAACTTCTTATCTGATCTTCTCACTCCATTCTGGCAGCATTCTTTGGAGCCTCTACTTTACTGATTTTACCCCAGGGTAGGTCGGCAATTGATGCTGCACGATATTGGGGTCAATACCAGGCATATTCCCATAAGACCAAGGAAAGACCTCGATGAATTCCTTCAGAAGACTAATCATCTGTTCTACTTCTTTGTCATCAAGGGTAGTGCTAATTTTTACCTCTGAAAGACATTAGTCGGTTCCTAAATTAATAACTCGAGTATCCTCATGGATGGGTTGGGCTTTCTTTGGTTTGCATTATTTTATTGATTCTTGATATTTATTAAGATGATCATCAGAAAAAGGAGGTAGGTCGTACTCGGAATAAAAATTTTCAATCATGAAAGAAAGAGTAATAGACTCAACGTACAAGGACTCTGGACTCTCCTTGAGAGGGGAGGCCGACACAAAATCATAAACAATAGGCCCGACTATAGACTTGATAACTGATGTGATGCTTTTTCCAGGGGTATTTATGCTGGTTGACTCAATAGCATGAGTAAACTTGAAGTTTTCTCCAATGCTTGTCCAGTTTAGGAGTGGTTCAGTGGCTTGATGGATGAGGAGGTATGGCAAAGGGCCTTCTTCTCCTCTTGAGAAAGTTGCTACTACTTCTTCAGTGGCGCAATAGTTCTTTTGAATAGGTGCCTGCTTCTTCACTAATACCACCTAGTCAATCTCATGCTCTAGAAAGTCGAACTTTCTGCGGGGTGAAGATTGGTGGAGACTGCACAATCCTTTTTCTATAAAGTCCATCTTTTCAAGCCTATTGAGGGATGCCATTCTGGTGCCTCGGTCACATCTTTAACCGCCTTCATGAGCCTTCCCACTACAGTTGGTTTGGGCACAGTACATACAAACCATCATTCTCTGTGCTCTTTTTTGCTTTGCATACACACTTCTTCCTCTTAAAGGACGAGGCTTGAGCTCATGTAGCTCTCGGGCTCTTGGATTTTATAGGAGGGAGAAAATGAATCTTTTCAAATCAATGGGAAGCGATGAACTCCATATGAACCTTATCTTCTTTTCCCATTCTCTTTTTAGGAGGACTCGAGGACTTGGTGCCTCCTTTGATTGGATCAATGTTGTAAGGTCACCAAAGGAAGACCCAATCTCAATCAGTATAATTTCCACTATCTACGTGATGCAACTCTCTTAATCACTTTCTTTGACTAGCATTTTCTATTATTTCACTTCATTATTCACCCAGTTGAATCTTGAAAAAATATTTCAAATCCTGGTTGCATTTTTGTAGCGGTTTCATCAAACAATGGCTCCACATTTCTATAGAAAGGGAAATCCTCTCCTTTTACAAAATACCCACAGAGAGTAGCGTAGTAAGAGACAGAGATCTTTCTAGTCATCCTCAACACTTTCTACCCATTGGTGGTCGGAGGAGTATACCCGAGACCATTCTTTCCTTTGTTCACTGTCAAACTAGGCTACTTTGGAACTCCTTGATGATATTTTCCTAGCCCCATGCTAGGAAAATATTACATATTCTTCATCATCTGATTCACTGGTGGACTCCAAATGGCTTCATAGTTAGCAAGGATTTCCTCCTTTGGAACTTCTTTGGCAATGGCTGCGCAAGTTATGTCTAATTCAAAACCACTTAGTTGGACTTTGTGGTCTTGTTCTTCCCCATTTTCAATATTGGCCAAGGTATTAACCACTTCGGGATCTCCAGCTACTGTGATCACCTTTCCTTCATGAATGAACTCAATTTTTTGATAGAGATTAGAGGACATTGCCTTTATAGGATGCAACCAAGGCCTTCCGAAGAGCATATTAAAAGCAACCGGTATATCAATGACTTGGAAATCAATATCAAACTTCATCGGGCCAATCTTTACAGCAAGGATAAGGATGCCAAGGATCTCTCTCTTGGTGTTGTCATACACCCGTATGGTTTAGGTAGTTGGCCTCATTTCTTCTAAGTTGATGCCAATACTCTTTTCCGATCTCAAGGGTAGCACATTCAAAGCAGACCCGTTTTCAACAAGAACCTAGGGAACCACCTTGTCAATACATTCTACCATGATGTGGAAAGCTCGATTGTGCTGGACCCCTTTGGGAAGCTCTGAATCTAAGAACATCAGGGATTGCACTGCAGGTGTTGCCCCTACTATATATACCAGATGTGTCGGATTTATCTTGATTGGCACCTGTACATTGGTGAGAGACTCCAAGAATGCTTCACACTGTGTGGGTGATGCCATCAACAATCCTCAAATTAAGATATTTTCTTGGGACTTCTTGAGTTGAACCAAGACTGGGTTTTCTGGCTCTTTCTTCAAGCTGCTAGTTCTGGCCTCATTAGCCCTTGACTATTCTACTGCTAGAACCTTGCCCTTGTAGTCTCTTCCACTTCTAGTTTCCATCACGTTGATAGGTTTCTTCATAATGATCTTTGTGGGATAACAGTCTTCATAATCACTATTTATTATGGTGATTATCCCTACCATGGGATCATCCTATTCTTTTGATTCTCCCTCCCTGCTTGGGGTGGGGAGTCAAGGTCCTTCACAAATACCCATAGCCCTAGCTTGTAACTTCTTGACTACATTGCAAAGCTATTGGAATGCAGCATCTATTACCTCTGTGAAAGTGTCATCTGACCCTATTTCCTCCAGATCATCCAATTGCTCATGGTAGTAATGATCACTGGCAGCTACTTCACCCAGCATGTTGTCAATTTCTTCCACCCTTTCCTGCATTCTCAACGTGTTTGAGTAAACTTCACATAGCTTTTCCTCCATCTCTAATGTAGATTTCGGTTCATCCAGATAAACTTGCATCAGCTCTCCAGATCCTTCATCACTTCCTGAATCCAATGTAGAATCATCTCCTCCCATGCAGAGGGAGGGATAATATTCTGACTCATTATCATTATCATTGTACTAAGGTCCTTATTAGTCATCCTAGTCTAGATACTCATCATCATCTTGAGAATCAGAGTCATCTCCATCATTCTCATCCTCATCCTCATCCTCATTGTTGTCATCATCATCCTCTTCTTCACTGATTTCCCCCTCACTTGGTTCTTCATCAGATTCCTCTTGACCATCAAATTCTCTCGCATCCAAGAGCTCATAGTATTTGGGGCATATGGACCGAAAGATTTCCATAGGGTTGGTTCTAACATCACTGGCTCAAAGTTGGGCCAATCCTGATTCATTATCTTCTGTGTCACTCCCTATGTGGATTAGGGAGGTGTACTCTTTGATCTGCTCCCCTATGGCCAATGCGATTACTACTCTGAGAAGATCATCTGTAATTTCTTCAATCACCTCTGGATTGTCCTCTGAAGGTATAGTGGGCTGAATTAAAGAAGTGGGATCACCCTCCTAGTCTTCTCCTAAAGCATTCACTGATCCTGTTGATGAGGTCATCTTTGGAGAATCTGGTAGTGTAAGCATATCCTTCCAATTGTACCCATCCATCCATCCTTCTTTTGGGTTATATACCGAGCCTTGAGAATGGGATTGGTATGAGGGTGATGAGGGATAAGAAGCGGGATGGTATGAAGATGATGTAATGTGAGAGGTAGGATATGATGAGGAGATTCCTTCACTTTGATGGTGAGGGGAAGGTTGATGATATGGCGGAGCCTGATAATATGGTGAAGGTGGAAGGTATGGTTGTCACACCCCGTTCACACTGAACCGGAGCAGTGACCGAGTTAACACCGGTTAACCCAAACCTGCCAGGATCATCAGATACTGTATTCCATCATAGCATACGCACACTAACATAAGTTCATCAGATCAGCGGAAGACTAAGTTTTACCTGTGAATAAATCCCATATACTTGATACCCGAATGATGATACAATAATTATATACATTTGGGCCCGAAGGCATGATATATACACAAAAAGAATAAAATTCAAATATCAAGTACATACAGGAAATCATCAAGAAAATCAGAGTGCACAGCTCGGCTCGGTTTCAAGGCTGGAGCTCAGCTCGGCATAAAGGGTTGAGCCCAGCTCGGCATCACATAGAAGAGCTCAGCTCGGCCTCAGAAGTGGAGCTCAGCACGGCCTCAGAACTGCTGTCCCGCAGCATAGCTCTCGCACGAGTAGTCAGCGCCGTGCTCTAACTCCTCAGGGGTCCACCAGTCCTCTTCAAGATACTCGACTGTGGGACCCACCCCATGCTCCTCAGATTTATGACCTGCAAAATCATCTAAAAAGGGGGTGTACACGTGGGATGAGCTCACTAGCTCAGTGATGAGCACATTTATGTGTGAAATCTAGGGTAGTAAAACATGCATTTTACATATTTAGAATGGAGCTACCTTGGGTTTTACTCTCTTTTTGCAGATTTTATATTTTCAAGGCCTTAAGGATTATCAGGAGCTATATCTTCAATTTTACACGTAAAGAGGCCCTATTTCTTTCCATGGTTGCGAAGAGGACAAAATTCTAAGCAAGATGGACGTGTTCAATTAAAAGTACACATTCGTTTGGTCACCCGTACAAATGATTATTCTTTTTCGGGTCAGAAAAAGAATAATGGATCAAAACTGAACCGAGATGCAGAACCAGCCCGTTTGCAATTGTCCCAGAGGTACAAGGAATACTCCAAATGCCAACAAGGATCGATGGACCACATCCTTAAGTGATTAAAGATTTGTTTTTGGTAACAACAACTACCTAGCTTAGTTGGTGAGCTATGGTGTACAAAATTCCCTTGCTCACCAAGAGGTCTCAAGTTCGAATCTCATGGTTGTTTTTTTTAGAGAATTTGTTGAAGATTTCCTGCTTTTCACTCACTTAAAGCACTAAGGGCATGGAGGGGATTTCCACATCAAATTAGAAGCAAGCAAAATCGTGGAAGCAAGAAGAGAAGAGAAAAAAAAGGAAAGAAAAAAAAGGGGAGAACCAAAAATTGTCCAAATCTTCTCTCTCCTCCACATCATCACCAAAGATTGTCCAAATCACACAAAGGAAGAAAAAAAAATCGTCCCTAGGAGAGAGAAAAAAAGAAGAAAAATAAATTAGAAAAAAAAAAGGAAAGAAAATAAGCAAAAAATTATAGGAAATTTCTCAAAATTTATTTCTCTTCTCTCTCCTCCATCTTAGCACTTTTGGACTCAAAAGATCTCACAATCAATTGTGGGTTTCTCTCTTTTAGGAAAGAGAAAATTGTTACCCTACCTCTCCATTCCCTATAAATACAACTCATGTAAGAGGAGGAGACACAATTCATTCTTCTTCTAGTTTTTTTTTTAGTTGCTCTCTCTTTCTCTTGCTCTCTCTTTAGTTATAGTTCTCCTTTATCTTTTCTTTAATCACTTTTGTAATAGTTTTTTTTTATTTCAATTAATGCAAGCACTCTTTTATTTTTATTCAGCCCTTTTTATGTTTATGATTTATGCAATTGAGTTGTAATTTTTTTAAGTTATAGTTCTAGGCTTAGATCTAGGTGACAAGATCACGAGCCGTGGAGCAATTTTTTTCAAGTTCAAGCATTGATTCAAGTAAGTAGGCTCCTTCAGTAGTCTTCTCTCCCCCCTCTCATTCCCTCTTCTGACTACCTTTTCTTTCTTAATTTAGGATTTTTATTTTCAGTCGTTACATTATTGCTATCCCTTTCCCCCAAGGTTCATGGCTAGTGTATGTGTTGGCTTTGCCCCTCCTAGCCATAGAACCCTCAATTTATTGTTTTTATTTTAATTGTCTCCCTTTCCCTAAAGCCAAGTAGAGTAACCCTTGTAAGAGTGACTCTCTGGTCAAGTAGGGAAGCTCATATTATGATGCATCCCTCGGGCTAAGTAGAGAAACCTACTTGTGAGTCTCTCTCTAGTTTTATCCCCTTTCTTTTACTTTATTTTTATTTCAGCTTTTATTTTTTTCTTTATTATTATTATTTTTTAATTGCGTGGGTTGTTTATTTTTAGTTATTTATTTATTTAATTTTAATTGCGTGGCTTGCGTCTTTAAATTCTTAGATGACGAATGGTTAGGACGTTATTTTTAGGACGGTAATTAGAATTAGATCACAACCATTAATCAGTTCACTTTTGCATTATTAAAAGAAATAAAAAATAAAGTGGCTGCTCTCCCTGTGTTCGACCCGTAGCTACACTGATCCGTACGCTTGCGGTTACATTTTAAATCTCAAACATAAGTGAAGGGAGAGATTATCAATGGACGAGAGTGTCTATTTGGGAAGTGTCTCTTTCGGTAGACACCTTTGTGGGGAGGCGACACTTGGGAAATTGCATGCTTTGTAAGGGTTTCTAGTCATTCTAATTAAGTTTAGAGTAGAATTTTTTTTTTTTTTTTGGGTGAAAAAGTTGAGAGTATATGTTAAGGGTATTTTTGTCATTCTAAATAAGTATACCATGAATCTGCAATTACATACTTTTAAGGGTGTCAATTTATCAGAAACAGAATACTGACTTCAAAACTGAGCCGAATCAATTCGGTTTGAGTGTATGAGTATTCATGTCAGTTCAGTTCAATTATGGTTTATGGTATAAGAACCGCTGATTCTAACCGAACTGAACTAAATTGGTATTGGTTTGAGTATATGAGTATTCATCTTTTTTTTTTTTT
>NW_024868333.1:23777-37430 GCF_013358625.1 Macadamia integrifolia | reverse complement strand
AATTAGAATTAGATCACAACCATTAATCGGTTCACTTTCGCATTATTAAAAGAAATAAAAAATAAAGTGGCTGCTCTCCCTGTGTTCGACCCGTAGCTACAATGATCCGTACGCTTGCGGTTATATTTTAAATTTCAAACACATACCATAAATGTGCCAAATGCTTTATTCTATTTTTTCATTCCCATAAAATGTAAAAACTCCAGAAAATTTTTTCTGGAACATTACCAAATGCAACCTATGTCTTTAGGAGGTTGGACACTAAATAGCTTCTACGAGTTTCTATATGTTAACTGGAGGCAATGTGATAGTATGACATATTGGTCATTCATAGATGATGATGTGAATTCATTGTTTAGTTTCTTTTGAATCATCATATGTACTTAGCGACATTATAAATGTAGCAATGTAAGTATGTGTGGTCTGCTTGTTCTTTTGTTTTCTTAAAAAAAATTATATTATATTATATATGTCTTTCCTATTATTGATTGTATGATTGTGAATCCAAGCATGTTTAGTGTGGTGGTTCTACTTACTAAGTTTCTTCCCAGAGACTTACCCTCATAACTTACAGATGACGTTTGTGAGGACTATTATAGAGAGAACGTGAATGTTGAACCTATTGTTGATCAACAGGAGGAGATTGCTTATGGATTCGAAGAAGATTATGATTTTTAATTTTAGATGATGCAAACTTGAGGTAGACTTTGAAGACACAATTTAATTCAACATTTAAGTTTGAAATTTCAAATAGATAGTTAAACTTTGAATTTTAATATTATATAAGTTTAGTTTACTCTTGATTGCACTTATGTTGTGTGTGGATGCTACTCTGGTCCATTATCACCTAGAACTTAAGATCATGTGGACCGTTATGTCCAAAAACCCTAGGCTGGCTTTGGAATCATCATCCTTTCTCCATGTCACAATAAGAAAAAAATCAATCCCTCCTACGCTTCGAATTTCGTTGCGTTTCGATTCCATATGAGGAAGTTGCGGCATCGGAAAGGTTCAGAGGCATTATGGTCATTTTACATGGAAAATTTTGACAACCAAGTTTTCTGGAATGTTATAGAGCGTCGGGTCAGGTCATTATGCTTCTTGTTTCAGCTCAATCGGAGTTTGTATGAGAAATTTATGAAGGTTTTTTGCAGAATTGATTAAAAATCTGAACCAATTTGGCCAAAAACCTCTCGATGATGGTAGGTACTCTTGAGTTTTATTTTTAAAATCTAGAGGTGTTTATGTATTTTTGAAAGTTTGAACTGTTGGGGACCTTAAGCACTAAATTACATGGGAGCAACGGCTTAGTTACATTTAAGAAGAGTACAAGTTTGAAATCAATGGCCCAGATTCATCCACATAGGTTTGATGCTCATTTGAAGGTTTTTTATGCTTGTGCACTGGTTTAGACACTAGATATGCTTGTGCGAAGGCCTTCATTGGTAGAGTGCATCGGATATCATAGTGTGGCACTTCACCAGGTCAAGTACAACCAGTGTGTAGCACATGTGCAAGTGTACGTTGTGTTTTGATTTGTTTTACAAGATATGATTAGATCTAAGTTTAATGAAGTCGATCCAATGACTAAAAGCCACCTCAGCTTTATGAAGAAGAGCCGATAACTCTCCTTGTGACGTGCTACTCCAGCCAATCACCTATCAACAATGGACTTGTTGTTGACGGCTTGTGTCAAACCTATGTCAGCTGTTGACCTTGTAGATTCCAATGTGACGCTCTTGGTTGCCCGTTACATGGATCTGAGGGCCCATATTAAAGGTGTTTTTTTTAATTAAATGAATGGCCTAGTCCCTATTGCGCATGCCACCAGTGTGACCTGCACTACTCCTCCCAAGATTCTATTTCAGGCTATCCCACTACTCCAACTTTGAATGGCCATATCTCCCTAACCACAAGGCCAAATCCATCCATCCAAGTTTTTACTTCATTTTTGTGTGCTCTACACAATATAAGAAAGAAATAAGGGTTTTGAAGAGTGTAAGGCTGTAATTTCTGTGAGAGAAACTCCCCCTCCATTAATGACCATTGAATGATTTTCAAAGCTTCAAGTGATTGATGTGAGCTCTATTGAAGTTTGGTTTGTGAGTTATTGAGATCCATTGAATGTGGTTTGATTTCAATTTAAGAGAAGAAGAAAAGGAAAGAGAAGAGAGCTTGAGGGTAGTTGTTGGTGCCTTAAAGAGCAAGAAGACAGGGGAAGAGAATGTGTGAGCACCTACTTTGTCAGTACAAGTTTCCAGTCAATCCTAGGCAACCGGTTGTGAGATTCCCTAACCTTGGATTTATATTATATACATGTATAATGATGAAATGTATGTATGCTAGGTTAGTTGTGGATGAATTTTATGCATGCTAGGTTGGCTTTGGATAAGCTATAAACATGTTAACTAGTTGTGGCTGTACAAGCTAGATAGGGCTTAACTGTAAGGCACTGATATAAACCCCAAATTAATTAGATTCTTTATTTTGTGCTTAGTGGGCACTAAGTGCTGGGAATGGGTGCTCCCGTGCAGTAGGTGTTGCACATTATAAGGGCACTGCGAGTGTCATCTCAGCTTCGACTTGAGAAAATTAGGTATGGATGCTCCCGATTGTGGGTGTAGTCAAAAGTAATGTAGAGTAGGTATGAAGCCTTTACAGGCACTACTCTGGGGACGTAGGTAAATTGTCGATCCTCGTAAAAAACCTATGTTGTGGGTGTGCTTGTTGTTTGCATTACATATATTAAAGTGCGTGGAATGCGAAATGGGTGTACGCATTTGGAAGTGCCTATGAGAGGCTGAGTGTAAATACGATTGTGTGCGAACAGGGACAGGTACAGGGATAGATACATCAGTGTTTACCTTCTCAGATATTGGATAGGTTTTGGGATCAGAATTGGACTCACTGATTCACCCCCTTTCAATGACTATCAAGTTACAACAATTGATATCAGAGTTGATACTTAGTGGCAGTTTGATCAATAGTTGAGTGATCCAGAGGTAGTGGCAGTATGGTAGGTAAAGGCTATTCAGGACATACACCAAGGTTTGATGGATCTGATTTCGTCTTCTAGAATAGGAGAATGCAATTGTACCTAGGTTCACTAGGGTATGATGTAACACCCCAAATCTCACCTCTTTACATTGACTGTGAATAGGCAAAAGTAACAGGCTGGAGAGGCCAACACTAACTGAGTTGGCAGCAGTGGAGTGCCAGGAAGGAAAGAATTACCTAGCATGTACCTGTGCCTTCTGCCAACAGTGTTGGAAGAGACAGCAAGAAAAGTGGGCCAATAGGTAATTATTAACCTTTCATAAGGGTTAGTAATAAAAAAGGGACCAAACAGACTCTAAAAGAGCAAATTTGGCTCAACAAGCTGGAGAGTTCTAGAAATGGCAGGCCGGCCTATTGACTGGATAGAATGGTCAGGTTTCACCGAATGGGTCCCATTCTTGGAAGTCTTGACATGTGGACCTATTTCTATGGGTTTGATGTGACTAAGAAGGATGAATAATAAAATAATTAAATTAAAAATTACAAAGTAAAGATGGGTACCTACACATATTAATAAAATAGTAATGTAAGACATATGGTACCATATATATATATATGAATATATAATATTATATATATTATAAGGTAGTGGATATATTAAAATAACTCAGACAAGGAAATTATGATATTAGAAGTTGTAATTTAATATGGGAGAATAATGTATAAATCTGAAATTAGAAATCATATTGTATACGTATTAAGGTTTACTTACACATATTTTATAATATATACTATATGATATATTAGTTAGTGGGCCACTAAGGGGTGTTAGTGGGCTATAAATTGCCTCCACCAACCATGTTAGGCTCATTTCTCATCGTTACAAGTTCTGGACAGCAAGAAGAAAGAAGAGAGAAAAAGAGGAAGAAGAAAAGAGAATAAGAGAAGGGAAGAGAAGGAGGTTCGGCTAGAGATTTCAATTCTTAGGTCTTTGATAGAGGGTTCAGCTGCAAGGTAAGTTCATCTCTTACTCATGCTAATCTGTAATAGTAAGTAATTTCAGAAAAATAAAAGGGTATAAACCGATTTTGTGCATGGGAAGAGAGTTCTAAAATTTCAGCTAGATCTTTGCTATTTTTAGTCTAAATTCTTGGATTCTTGAGGAATTGATGAAATGCATGAAGAGTGTATGACAAAATTTCATTATTGGAGCCAAGATCATGGCCAATTAGAGACTATGATATGAGAATCCTTACTAAGCTCTTAAAACAGTAAAATTACATGAGAACGAAGTAAAGTTTTAGTTTCATTTTACTGTTATAAGGACTAAGAACATATGCAAGGAGAAATTGATAAAAGAATTATGCATACATTCTCTATTTGAGGTGTGATTATCGAATTTAAGGTCTTGGATACTGAAATCCCATTTTAACTTTATTGTTTAAAGGTTTTACGACATGGATTTTACTGTTAATGATTCTAATGGTGCATGCAAGTGATTTAGGTTTGATCCTTCATATGTAAAGTAAGATTGATGATGAAATCTAAGCATGCAACCTTAGCTTGGAGGTTAAATTTTGATAGTTTGATTGTAGGTGTCATGGACCTCCGCCGGGATCGCGATATGGCTTAGCGCGTGTGCACACGCTAGGGTTCGACCCTAATGAGATGAAATAGTATCCCCTGATCATCAAATACTAAGGGAGGTATACACGTTATGGGTAAAAGGGAGTCGCCACTTAGAAAGAGTCTATGACCCATAAATGTCTCCCCCAATCAAGGGAGAGAGACTAATGACTCTGATGGATAAGGCTGGTTTGCACTAAGATTCTGGACAAGTGTCAAGTGATAGACTGGGAAGGTGTTAGGCACCCAGTCTGCTAGGCCCTAAGGCCGGTCTCTTTTTTTTTTTACCAAAATTTGTTTGTACCCTACTAACTAGTCCTAAATCTAGGTCACTGAAAACCCTAAACTAGGTATCTAAGTATGACATGTGAAAACCCTAAGCCAAGTGTCTAAATTATGCTAGCTACGTTATGATGCAAATAATGAAATGATTATACTAATTAAAAATTAAAAACCCTAAATGATTTAATTAATGTATTATGAGTTTTAGATTAAGCTAATTAAATAAGCCTAGACCTAGGATTAGTTGGGCAATTTGTGAAACCCTAAATTGAACCAACTCGATTAATTGAGCCTAACCTAGATGGTCGATTAATGAATTTATGAAATCCTAAATTGAATTAATTAAAATGATTAATAATAATCCCTAATAATTTGTGAAATGAATTATTGCAATCCTAATTAATCTATTAATTTAATAGGTAAAAAGATTTTTTTAAATAAAGACAAAAACTTGAATTGAATGGTGAAAGCTACCCAAATCTAACTATTTCAGATGGAAGTTTTGGAAAACCTAATCAATCTGATAATTTAAACAATTAAAACCAAATTTTAAGAGTCAATTAAATGCATTATGAACCTTAATTAATCTAATGAGTTAAGACTTTATTTAATTAAATATTAAAATAATTATTTAATTAACTACCTCAATTTAAGTAAATGGAATCTAACTATTATGTTAAATATACAATGGTTGTAAATGTCCCACGTGGTAATATGAGTGAGGAGTGGACAAAATATGAATACTAGCTAACCTACATACATGAGAAAAATGAATTGATTTAAAAAAAAAAAAAAAAGAATCATCAAGTATCAAAAACATGTTAACAAACACGAAGCATGGCAAACATGACATTGACTAACCTATCTAAATCTAATGATTATCAATATGGCAAGATATCCGAATCTAAATTAAATACACAATTAATTCTAAAGGGACCTACAATTTGAGATAAAAAGAAATGGACCGAAACGGGTTCAATTTTATTAACCCGAGAACCCAAGAAACGCACCTAATGCTACGAGCTGGTTTGAGGGGGGGCCAGCCACGCCTGTACTGACCTACGTCCTAGACTACGACCCATAGACCCATTTGCTGATTCAAAACCCTAATTTAATAGAAATTAGTGAAACCCTATGGTTATCATATGATTCAAAAATAATGAGAAAAACCTAATCAGTTTCGGCATTTGATCCTAAGGGGCTAGATTAGAGTGACCCTAGGACTCCATATGGAATCCCCTAAAAGTATTAATTGAAACACAGTGAATTAATTGAAACACGGCGAGGGCAAAGGTGAAATAGGAGAAATATCACACAATGATAGGGGTTGGGGAGTATATTACAATTTAAATTAAAAAAAAATAAATAAAATAAAAAATTGGAATGAATAAACAAAAGAAAATGAACANTGGATTAGAGTGACCCTAGGACTCCATATGGAATCCCCTAAAAGTATTAATTGAAACACGGCAAAGGCAAAGGTGAAATAGGAGAAATATCACACAATGATAGGGGTTGGGGAGCATATTACAATTTGAATTACAAAAATAAATAAATAAATAAAATAAAAAACTGGAATGAATAAATAAAAGAAAATGAACACAAAAAAAAGAAAAGAAAATGAAAAGGAGATAGAAGAGAAGGAGATGGGGTTTCGGCCATAGTAAAAGAGAAAAGAAGAGAGGAAGAAGAAGAAGAAAAAGAAGAGGAAGAAGGAGAAGAGGGGACTGGTTTTCTGCTACAGGGAAGAAGAAGAAGAAGAAGGTGGCTGCCGGTTAGTGGTTGCAGCAGGCGGAGTCACGGGTGTGGAACAGGCCGAAACGGTGAAGACAAACTGGAACTGGAAGAATACAGGTTGGGAAAAGAAGAGACGCTTGTTGCAGCCGCAGACGAGGAAGCTGGTAAAGGAACTCCAAGCAAAGAGGAAGAAAATGCCGGAGTAGAATTACCCATAGAAGCTGAAGTTGAAGAAACCCCAAACATCGTAGCAGAAGGAGCAGTAGAAGCTGCAGCAGTTGAGGAAGTTCCAAACATTGTAGAAGCAGCGAAAGCCGGGACAGCAGTTGCAGCAGAACCTGAAGTAAAAGAAGATCCGAACGGCGAACCTGTACTTGGTCCAGATGCAGAACTGGCCGGGCTGCAGTCGCTGTAGAACCTGAAGTTGAAGAAGCTCCGAACGGTGAAGACGACGAAGCGACACCAAACAGAGGCGAACCGGTACTCGCTCCAGATGCAAAACTCGAAGGAAATCCAAATCCCAAAGGAGCAGTGGAACCCGAAGAAGCAGAACCAGAAGTTAATCCAAAGGTAGGGCTCAAAGTTGACGATCCCGATGATGATGAAGAAGAACCAAATGGAAAAGATAATTTTGCGGCAGAAGAGGCCTGAGATCCACCAAAAATATTAGACATAGTAGAAGAAGGAGCTGTGGCTGCAGTACCTGCAGAGGACGAAGAACCAAAGAGTGATGTCCCCATTGAGAAGCCGCCAGTGGACGGAGTGGCAGAACCAAATAGAGATGAAGAAGGTGAAGAGGTTGATCCGAAAGTAAACCGTGATGAAGCTTGCTGCGATGAAGCGGAGGTGGTGGTGTTGGGGAAGGGAGAGAAAGAAGGAGTTGTTGATGAGAATGGCAAGGAAGAAGAAGAGATGGGCAAGGAGAAGCCCTGAGATTGAGAAAATGAAAATGCTGTAGAGAACGGGGAAGATGACGAAGAGAAAGAGGATGATGGCTTGGGATTTCGGTCATTGAGGAAGAAAGGGACTGTAGTGGGGCGGCTGGAGAAGAAAGATGGAAGAGAGGAAGAAGAAAAAAACAGTGGGATTAGGTTAGGGCTGAGATCCTAATCTAAGGGTCTAGATTAAAAGAACAAAAAACAATTTAAAAAAAAAACTAAACCAAATCAAATCTACTTAAGTAAACATGTTAAAAAAAACCAATTAAACCTAATTAATCTAAAAGAATCAATTAAACCTAAATACCTTTAATTGGACTGGAATAAATCAACTCACATCTAATAAACCGTATTGAACCAAACTGAAACTAATTAAACATAATTAATCTAAATAAATCAATTATTAATAAATTAGAAACTAATCTATTAAATTAGATAAACTAGTTCTAAATTGCAATTAGGAGAAGAAAAATACCTTAAACCCGGCTTTAATCAAGAAACAAGGGGAGACAACCCTTGTGCTTCAAACCCAAAATCGAACCGAACCGAACCGGACTAGGTCTCCCGGCTCAAGGAAGGATTACACATTCAAAATTTTATACTTGGAGGGATTCTTTATTTAGAGAGAGAGAATTAACAAAAACCTTCATGGGGCCATATTCCTTCTCCCAAATTTTTTTCTTTTTTTTTGGAAGAGAGGAAGGGCTATTCTTATAGCCTTGGGACTTGGGACAATTCTCTCTTATTTCTGATGTGGGCCTAAAAAACTAAAGAGAATTGTGTAAAAAGGGTTGCTTTTGGACAAAGGGGTTTGGGCGCCATGTGGCACTCTTTGGTTGCTCGGAATGGAATCTGATACCGAACTTTGGAGTCAACTTTCGGGGGTCATATTTTTCAAACCGTTTGTCGGAATTCGACGTGTAATATGTCGTTAGAAAGCTCAATCCGAGCACTATATAATGATGTGAGACACGATTGTAGTCTCGACCGGGAACCGTTACGAAAATATGCATAAAGTAGGGACCCGGATCATATAATGAAAGAGAGAATCGGGCGTCGATTCGCATAGTTCTCGCATCAAAGTGCAATGTTCGACTTGAGGGGACAAACAACAATAATCCACAACATTAAATTCTAATTTTTGAAAACATTTTCTCTTGAAAGTTTATAGGAAAAAATGGTCATTTTCTACTCTAAGTTTGAAAATTCTCCAAGTCTAAAATATCCAACATGTAATCCCTCATATTGTCATCGTTGCCGGGGGGTGACAAAATTTGGTGTCTATAGTACTGTGCAAAAGAGACAAGCGACCTGTCATATGATTAGAAGCCCCAGAGTCTATAATCCAAGGGGGAGAAGGGATAGACATCGTATGGTCACAAAAGGAGATACCTGACCTAGAAGGGGTGAAATGAGCAGAGCTCGTAGTGGCAGGTGTAGGAGAGTCTATACGTGTTAAGAGGCACCAGAGGTTAGTAAGCTTGTCAAATGATAGCGAGGCTACTGAGGAGCTAAGAGAAGAGTCAGAGTTAGGGCTCCTAGTATGGTTGGCCTACCTAGAAGTACCGGCACGACCCTTCCCTCGCCCTTTTTCAGATGTATCAGCAGGACGACCATGAAGCTTCCAACAGTGCTCCTTGGTGTGACGCTCCTTCCCACATTAATCACACTTCACTGGAGTCCTAGTAGAGGAACCACTAGACTGTGGGGCTGCACTAAGGGACTGAGTGCCAGAAACAAGTGCAGATCTCTCAGTAGGAGTGGCAGCTTGCTGTGGAAGCATAGTGGTATGTCGACTGTCCTCAAGTTGGATCACAGCATAGGCTTGATCCAAGGTAGGAAAGGGGTCACAACTCAAAACCTAAGAACGTAAATGATCAAACTCCACATTCAGACCTGCTAGAAAGTCATAGGCCCTGATTTTTTCCTCTTGCTTCTGAAACTTGGTGACATCTTCAGCGGTGGAAGGAGTATACTCCTTATAGAAATCCAACTCAGTCCATTTTGACCGTAACTCATAATAGTACTGTGACAGAGTGAGGCCTCTCTGCCTTAGATCACGAACCTTCTAGCAAAGCTCACAGACCTGAGCATCATTCCCTGCCTGGGAATAGATATCCTGGACAGACTTCCAGATCTTCACAGCGGAGTCAAGGAGGAGATAGCCACGCGAAAGTTGTGGCAACATGGAGTTGACAAGGAAGGCCATAACCAGAGAGTTGGCACACTCCTTCTTGTCAAGCTCAGTACCAGTGGTTGGATGCTTCGTGGTTCCAGTGAGGTACCCGTAATAGCCACGGGACTTGATGGAGATGCAGACCGAGCGTGACCACATAAGGTAGTTTGTGCCATCAAGCTTGAAAGCACAAGGAGGAAATGTAGGAAGAGCCGTAGTATGTCCGCCAGTAGAAGCATATGAGATAGTAGACATGGTTGCTACTCAAGGGGGCTATGCAAACATAAGAGACACTAACCAGAGATAGAGAAAGCACCAAAATAACCAGAAAAAGCTAGAAAACCCGAAAATCGATAAAGGGTAAAACCCTGAGAAAACGATTTGGGGATAGCTCTAGAACAGAGACCTCAAACGAAAAAGTGGTTAGTACATACCACCACAAGGATAAGAGGCACCAATTGCAACAAACATCAAGACGATCGGAGCATCGGGCGGGGAAAAAGTATCTTGGCAATGAAAAAATGATCTTAGGGAGAAAACCCTGAAAAAGTGATGAAAAAAAGGGTCTGGGTCTCAAAAAAGGGTCTGGGTCTCTCAGATCATTGTAGAAGAGAGTCTGAGAGCTCAGGGGAAGGATGGGTGGAGGCTAGAAACCCTCTTGGTGGTTTAAGAAGTTCTCACCATGAGAGAGAAGCAAATGAAGATAGATGGAGAGAGGCACAGATGAAGGAGGTGTTGGGAGAGAGAAATGAGAAAGAGGCAAAGAGATGGAGAAGAGGAAGAGCCCTTAGGGTTTCGGATCCTAAGACTCTGATACCATGTTGAATGGGGTAATGACTTGTGTCTAATATGACACCAGCCCTCTTTATTTATAACAATGGGGAGAAGGTTTTAGAGAATTACAAAGACCATTAAACCCCTTAGGGTCCATTTGGTAACTGACACTTTCCCTAAAACCCATAAAACCCATTATTACAACAGTACCCAATTGGTGTTGAGAGTTTCAAACAATAGTGTTTATGAGTCTTATGTTTTTACTAAAAGTGATATGGCTCATGATAGAGTGGAACATATAATGATATTCATGTAGCTGATCCCAATTCCCACCTAGCGATACAGACTATTGATGTGATGCTGAGCAAAACGCTATAACAGGCCAGATTTGGGTTTGTTTACTTGTGGAGCCCACTTGCAGTGCTATTTGGGCTAGGTTTTTATGTCATTAAATGGGTTTTGTTCAGTGGCACATGTCGTTAGAAGGACCTTGTTATAGGTTTGGTAGGTTAGAAGTTTGTCCAGTTGGAGTTGTTTCTGTGTAGCACTAGCAGTGTCATTTTTAGTTATAATTGGGTTTATGGACCTTGGTTTTAACTGGTCTTTAGGTTCTACTGGCTTAATATTGTGCAATTTAGTGGTTAAACAGATTACTACAACTTTGTAGTTTGTACTATTAGTAGCAGACACATAGATTCCTGCATGTACTGCACACTGATGCAGTGGCATTATCGTGGCTGGACCGGCAATGACCCGATCTAGAAATCTAGACTGAGGGAAACCCAGCCCAGATTGGAATTTGGGCCTAATTTGGGTTGGTAGGGAATAGCCTTGTAATCTTTTATTTATTTATTTATTTTGGGTTATAGCCATGTAGGGGATTAGATTGAGTGAGTTAGTATCCTAGTTTGAATCTATTTCTATTTTGATTTGAGATTTCTTCTTATGTTTACGTTTGTAACTCAATGATGGAGATTATATTTTGAATATGAATGAATGAATGAATAGTTGCTGATTTTGTGGGTTACTGTGCAAGCCTATTGGCTGAATACCTTCTTTCTCTCTCCTCCTTATTTCTTCCATTGCTTGATTCAGTCCAGTCCCTCACGGACAAGTTCTTCTGTGTCTGTTTACTTCTTACTTTTGTTCTTCCTATCCTTTACTTCTTTTCTTCGCCTGTTTCTCTTTTCTTCTTCCTCTGTTCTGTTCGGTGTTACCCTGCCTGGTTGTATGAGTGATCCCAATCTCCTTGTGCTTGTCCTTTTCAGCCCCAAATCTGGGAATCAAATACGATTCTTGTAGGCGACCCTTGACGCAATGGTAAGGTTGCTCCATTGTGACCCAGTCGTCGTGGGTTCGAGTTAGGAAACAGCCTCTCAGCGAAGCATGGGTAAGGCTGCATACATTATGACCCTCCTTGGACCCTGCAGTGGTGGAAGCCTCGTGCACTGGGTATGCCCTCCCCCCCTTTTTTTTCTTCTTTTGAGGCAACCCTAGTCTGAAGTTCTTGAATGCTGAAACTCTTCCTGCTGGAAGATTTTGACCTGAAATCAAATCTTGTTCTGCTTTGACTGCTAGGTGCAATTTAAATCCTTAAATCTCAATCACTTCCTGTGCAGAGTGTATGTTGGTTGGAATTGGTATGTCTTCAAGTTACAGATCTCCATCCTAAGTTTTAACTTGATTGGCTTACAATTGGATGAGATTTCTTAGTTGCAACCAGATAGAGTTCCACTAGTTTTTTCTGTTTTAACGTGAAGTTGAAGTAGACGACCATTCTTCATATTTGCACATGAGGGCCTGCATTTGAAAATAACAATAAAACCATCTCTTTTCATTCTTTTGCTTCTGTTCAACTCATACTTTCCTTAAAACCCAAAATCATCTTCTCTTCTTCCTAGTTGATTACTATTCTGTCCCTGCTCCAGTTTACCTTCCCTAATTGGGTTCTGAACTCCATTATTTACGGAATTGCCATTCCTTTATCATTGGAATTCTATTCTTGGGTGGGCCCATAGCAACCGAAAGTAGGGTTTTGGGGACATGGGTTGCATCATACATAGTTCCATGCAGCTCTAGCTACTAAAACTCAGGCCTGTTCCGTGGAGAGGCAGCCGATGGCCCAATTCACCAAAATGTGTGATTGAGATGGTTTCTAGAAATGTCAGTCTTGTAGATATTGTGTGTTGTGCTGTTTGTTTTTAGTATTTACTATTTATGACTTAAGAAGCAACTAATATAGGTCTGTATCTCATAAATGAATTTATGAATGAATGACGTGTTCTCTAGCTTTGTGCTATTTTTGTGGGGATTGATATGTCCACTTTGAAAGTGGTTACCTTCGAACTCTAAAGTTTATGTTTGGTTGTCAAGAAATGAATAGAAGTGATTGTTTTATGTGTCTCTCTCTCTCCTCAAATTCAAATTTTTTATTTTTATTTTTTCTTTTCTTTTCTATTCATTTCCTGGCAACCAAACTTAGCTTAAGTGGGTCCTTGGTATTCTCTTCCCTTTTCTTCTTCTTTCTTATATTTTTTGTTTTTTTAGCTTCTGTTACAACTTATTCTAATCATACAGTCTCTCTCTTTCACCATTTTTTTTTTCTCATGAGCAATCACGCTTTCATGCCCATAGTTTTCTCACATCAAACCTTGCCATCCCACGGTCTCCCCTTCATACAACATCAAAACTTAGCCTGGATTTTTTTTCCCCGTACTTGCCATTTTCATAAACTATTCCATCTGTTCATTCTAACCCTAGATGTATCACTCTTAGTGCTGCTATGACTCTTACTCTCCTGCAGCTAGAAGCTCTCTCTTTTTCTTCTTCCAGTCAATTACTTTGTTTGGCTTTTTTCTATGTTGGATTCACCCCTTGAGGACTGTTACAGTTGTGGGACCATAATATTGCATAAAATTTGGGCTATACTGTAGCTGTCTTAAATCAGGATGTTCCATTTCAGGTCACCTGACAAGAAGGGGCAAGAGAGAAAATTTTGATTTTTTTTCTGTCTTACTTCCACTTTCCGTGTCAATCTCTTCCATTCCCCTCATCAGGCCATCTGTAGCACTCATAGCTACAACTCTAACTTGATTATTTCCTAATAATTGTTGTACTTCACAA
>NW_024868333.1:0-23573 GCF_013358625.1 Macadamia integrifolia | reverse complement strand
TCGAAATTTTTTGCGAAAATTGACTAATCGAAAATAAATTAAATGTCCGATAGCAAGTTGATCGGTTAATTCAATCCTTCTCCGGGACTGATTTGTTCTGTCTTACTTCCATTTTATTCCCTTCTCTGGGACTGATATGCTTGCCATTTTTAAAGGTCTATATTCCTACACCTTGTAAATTCCATATGGAGATCCAACTTCTGGTGGAATGGCTGAACAGGATATGTGTTGCCAATCCCATTTAGTTGGAAAATGCTTTGTTTTTTGATTTGTCCAACTTTTTACATATCTCATACAGAGTTTCTTTCTCAAACTTTCCTTGCCTTCAAAAGTCCTCCTCTCTCCTTCCAGACTCCTTGACATTTCGATTCCTATTACTCTTGAGTTCTTGATAACGTGAATGAAAACCTTCTAGATAATAACTTTTACAGTCTTGATCACTCTTAACAAATTGTTCATCTTTATCAGATGGACCCACTTGTCGCAGCAGGGAAAGAACTTGGTGGTAAAGATCAAGTTTATTTGTGTGACTTTGCTGAACTTCCTTCATGAATTCACTTTGAAGATTATAGAGGAACTACGGGAGAGGTGTGATATATTTAATGCAGTTGACATTAGCCCCTTATCTTTAGTGAGGCAGCATCAGTCATTTTAATATAATCTACGGTTAATCTAGTTATATTTTCCCCACCCCAGAAGTTATGACTTATCAGTATAAATGTGCTCACAGCCTGACAAAAGCATGGTTCAAACACTATTGGATCCAAGAAGTGGTTCATTTATGAGAAATTGTTAAGCTTATAAGTGCATTTTTTCTTGGGGATGAAAAAACCTCTTATCTAGAGGTGTGTATGAAGGGGATGGCAATCCCTGGCCACCTTGCCAACCAGCCCAAACCCAATACAGGGTTCAAGTTGATGTTTCCAGCTCGAGTAATATGTATTAACTTATTCATCCAAAAAAAAAATGTATTAACTAGGTTAGGTCCACATTGAGAACTTGGCTCTTATTCATGACCCTTAACCTGGCTGTGTCCATCTGAACCCACCACGTTTCTTTTGTCAGGGATATATATCTCATCCTGGACTAATAAATGCGTAGGTTGCTTTTTCCCTTTGTGTGTGTTGGGGTGGGGGATTGAGCAGCAATTAGCTCTTAGTCCTGTACCAATCATGTTTCTTGGGTTAGGGTTGGGTGAGTCATGCTAGACTAATAAATGGGTTGGGTACATTTGTTGTTATCCTTTTGCCACTCTTAATGAATTTTTAAGGGCTGGAGCATTAAGTTTTGCTACTTTTGCTATTCAATGTTTAGATCTTCTAGGTTGACTACAATGAGATATTAAGAATTCTTTTGTTTAATGCATATTAATGGGGAGATATCTGAGAGGAATAAATTTTATGTAAGTTACTGCTATATACATTAATTCAAATAAATATTAATAAAATCTTCATATGGTGTTTTCAATTCTTTCGACCAATTTGTGTTGCTACAATAGCACCTTGCTGTAGGTTCTTCCTGGCTCCTCTCCTAGGAATTTTAGGGAATGTTCAGACCTTTCTACGGGATAGTTTTCCCATTTTGTGTTGATGGGTTGGATTTTCTATCAGCCACAAGACTCCTTTGGTACCTGTCAATGTACTGGTGGTGGAGTAACATTTTATGAAGTTTTAGTTCAAACTACCCATATTTTGTTTTAGTTACTATAACTTTATGCATGGACATGCGTAAAAAAAGTATATGCATTTTCCTACTTAGTATAACAGCTTGTATGTCTCTTCTTTTGGAGTAAATTTGCATTTTTGGATTGGCTGATTCAAAGCCTGGTTTCATTCTATAGGGATGAAAACCTAGCAGTCGAGTATAAGCTAGATCTGGATCAACCCCCACCCCCTTTTCAATCTTGGTTCGGGTTCAAACAGATCCCTTCTAGCCTTTCAATTTGCTATTACTACTGATGAATGAACCTTCACTGCAGTTAACCGGCAGCGATGGCAGGAGAGGGAATTTCTGTGCCGTGATCCCCACATTCAGCTGTTATTCCATACCTATCCATCAGATGCGATATAGCGTTACGCTGTTCGGTTCCCCTTTGATCCAATTATTTCCACTGTTGATCTTGTGATGAATAAAAGGTGGAGTTTTCGTATTTGCTTGAGATTTAGGTGAAAATTTCAGTTTAGTGGTCAAAACACAGGCAAAACATAGATATTGATTGATTATTAGGATCCAGTGTGCAGAGCAATATCGAAATATAACTTAAGTAGTTGAAAGTGTTCCACTACCTTGTAGTTTGGACTTTGAACTGGGCTCCAAGAGTGTTGACTTCATGAGGGGAGATTTGTCTGCTTATTTTCTTAAATTGCAGTCTCCACCTTTACCCGTAATCAAAATTGTATTAGTCTATGAGTAATCAGTGACAGTCCAGGCAGCGAAGTAGACATCAGTTTCCATGTTTAAAGCTGTGATTGTGTGAAATAACAAGTACTTTATAGATGCTAATGATGCCCCCCTCTCTCGGAAATTGTTGAAATTTGTATTCTTTTTCTGTTGGATGGGGTAATAACTTGTGTCTAATATGACACAAGCCCTCGAATTTATAATAATGGAGAGGAAGTTTTAGAATATTACAAGGACCATTAAACCCCTGAAGGACCTAAGGACCCGTTTGGAATATTACAACTTCCCTAAAACACATTATAACAGTCCCCCTCAAACTGGTGCATAGATATCACATATGCCCAACTTGCATATAATGAGATGAACATCTTGTGACTTAGACCTTTAGTAAATACATCAGCCAGTTTTTCACTACTGGGAACAAAAGGCACAGTGATAAGACCCATATCCAGCTTCTCTTTGATGACGTGTCGATTGATCTCCATATGCTTGGTTCGATCATGCTGGAGAGGGTTTTGAGTGATGCTGATGGCAAATTTGTTGTCACAGCCAATTTTGTGAGAAGACCATGAAGCCATAGGAGCTCACAAATGCCATGAGCCATAGCACAGAACTCTGCTTAAGCACTAGACCGAGCAACCACGGCTTGCTTTGCTATTTATCAAGGTTACCACCATCAAAAGTGCAATAACTAGTGCTAGACCTGCAGTCATCAAGAGAACCTGCCTAACCAGCAATTGCGAAGGCCTCCACCTTGAGGTGATCACGAGGAGAAAAAGAGATGCCACATCCTAGGGTAGATTTCAAGTAACATAGAATACGCAACACAACTTCCATATGTGTCGAGTAGGGATCATGCATGTATTGACTAACCAAGCTGACGGCAAAAGCTATGTTGTGTATGAAAAAGATAGATCAAGCGCCCCACTAATATTTGATATCTCCCCTTATCAACAGAATCACCTTCCTTACTACTTAAGTGACCATTAGCCTCAATAAGAGTATTTGTCGACTTGCACCCCAATATACCTGTCTCAGAAAGAAGATCAAGCACATACTTTCGCTGAGGCAAGTAGATCCCACAAGGAGACCTAGCAACTTCAATGCCAAGGAAGTAACGAAGCTGTCCTAGATCTTTGATCTCGAATTCCTCCCCCAAGTATTTCTTGAGACGAGAAATCTTTACCAGATCATCACTGGTAACAACAATGTCATCTACATAGACTATCAAGATAACAATCTTCCCACCAGGTCTCTTGATGAACAGAGTGTGGTCGACATTGCTTTGAGAGTAGCTTTTAGCAATCATAGCCTTGTGAAAATGCCTGAACCAAGCACGAGGGGATTGTTTCAGTCCATTTAATGCACGCTTCAATTCAACTTGCATACCTTCCATTGGGCAAAGTTCACGGTATCGGGTTTCGACCTTTGGGGAGACTGAAATTTTGGTGGAAACCTGAGAATTTTCGAGGATACCGGGGAATTTTTCCTGGTATGGTGGAAACTTAGGTTTCAACCCACAGTGTTTTTTTTTGTCTGATTTTTTGTGTACAACCTATTTTAAACATTTAACACATTCACATCATTAGTTTAATAATAAAACACAAAGTCTTACTTGTGATGTGAACCAAAGGTTGGATAATCATTACGTCGACTTGTTGGCTTAAATTCTGAAACTTTACTATATAATGACTATATATAGTCTACAATCTACATCAAAACATTAGACATAATCCAAATGATCCAAAATAGATAAAAATATTACATCAACACTGAACAGTAGTGACTCAATTACTCGACACTCAAAAGTAGTGACTCAATTCCAAGTAGAATGTCTAGGCGGTTCCATCCAAGTAGTGACTCACTACCCTCAAGGCCCGCATGTTATCTTTTCTAACATTATTTAGTAAGCTATATATACCTTATATCATAAAAAATCAACATTAAGCCACATCAAGTCATTAAAATCAACAGCCGCATTAAATCATAAAAAATCAACATTAAATTATAAAGAATCAACATTTAGAGAAATGCTTTTGTTCTATAAGAAGTTTGACTGGTCAAATGATTTTTATTTTTACATGAGACTTTTTGTATTAGGTATAACATAAAATCAGCTTTCCAACAAGTCTTAAGATTACTTAAATATGAGTTGTAATGACATAGTTATGCTCCGGTCAAACTTATTTTAAAGTGCGCGAATGATGTTAAAATCGCCTGAATGAAAATAATTTTAGGGATATCAAAACAAAAGATTATTTTACCGAGCTTTTGATTTTTAGCAATGTTTTAACATTATAGGATTTATAAAATTTTCATAATTGAGAAAAACACCAGCATTTAAAAGTTGAAAATTGCCCCTATAACCAAAATTCAATTTTTTTCTTGAACTGGGGGGTTGACTTTTTATCCTTTAGGAAATTGATTTTTAAACTATTTTTATTGGATTCAAATAGAGGGTATTTCCTTATTTATGAATAATATCTTAAGTAAATGAAATAATGTTAAATGATGTTTGGCATAAATAAGTGCCAAAAAATGAAAATCTCCACTGTTTCCTCAAGTTCCCCACATTTGGGAGAAAAAAATGCCCAAGAGACGGTCAAAATTTTCCATGTTTCGGTCAAAACATGGGAAACCTGGTCGAAACTTGTCGAAACCAAGTCGAAACAGGTGATTTTTTAAAATCCCCTAAGGTTTCGTTTCGACCTGGGTCGATACCTGCTAAACATGCGAAATTTCACATGTTTTGCTCGAGTTCTCGAACCATGCCCTTAGGTTTTTGAGCAAGTGAACCTAGAGGAATGTCCATATACACTTCCTCAAGTTCCCCATAAAGGAAGGCCTTCTTCACATTAAGCTGTTAAAGATCCCAATCTAAGTTGGCGGTACAAGATAAAATAACATGGTTTGTGTTCATCTTGGCAATTGGAGCAAACGTCTCCTGGTAGTCAATCCCATAAGTCTAAGTGAAACCATTGGCAACAAGTTTGGCATTGTACCGATCCACTGTACCATCAGCCTTCTGTTTCACTGTGAAGACCCACTTGCAACCAACTGCCTTCTTCTGTGAGGGAAGACACACTAGATCCCACGTGTCATTCTTTTTTAGAGCCTGCTCCTCCTCAACCATAGTTGCCTACCATTGTGATTCTGCACTCGCTACCTACCAGGTATGGAGAATGGACACAGAGGATAGAGAAAACACAAAGCTATAGTAGGAAGTAGAAAGTGAGTCATAAGAAACGGTTTTAAGATCATGAAGCTTCCAGCAGTGCTCCGTGATGTGACGCTCCTTCCCACAGTAATCGCATTTCACTGGAACTTTGGTAAGGAGCCATTAAACTGCGGGGCTACACTAAAGGACTGAGTGCCAGAAGCAAGTCCAAATCTCTTGGTGGGAGTGGCTATAGGCGGTGGGAGCATAGTGGTATGATGACTGTCCTCAAGTTGGATCACAACATTGGCTTGATCCAAGGTAGGAAAGGGAGTACGACTCAGAATTTGGGACCGCAGTTGATCAAATTCCACATTCAGCCTTGCCAGGAAGTCATAGACCCAGATATTGTCCTCTCGTTTCTAAATACCGGTGACAACTAAAGGAGTAGGACTGTACTCATAGAAATCCAACTAAGTCCACAGTGTGCGCAACTTATAGTAGTATTGTAATAGTGTGAGCCCAATTTGCCTCAGGTCACGAACCTTCTGGCATAGTTCGAAGACCTGAGTATCATTCCCCACTTGGGAGTAAATGTCCTGGATAGACTTCTTGATAGCAGAGTCAAGAAGGAGATAGCCAGGTGAAAGCGGTGGCTGCATAGAGTTGACAAATAAGGCCACAACAAGAGAGTTGGCACACTTCCATTTGTGAATCTGAGACCTGTGGTTAGATGCTTCGAGGTTCCATTGAGGGACCCATAATATCCACAGGACTTGATGGAGATACAAATCAAGCATGACCTCATTAGGTAGTTTGTGCCATCAAGCTTGATAGCACAAGGAGGAAAAGTGGGAAGAGCCGAGGTGTCTCCACCAATGGAAGAAGAAGAGTTGTTAAACATGGTTGCAACTTAAGGGGGATGTGATAAGGAAGAGGCACCAGCCAGAGGTAGAAAAAACACCCCCCCCCCAAAAAAAAGCAGGAAAAAACCTGAAAAGTCCAAAAATCGATAAAGGGTGAAAACTCTGACAAATTGATTTTTGGGGATAACTCTGAAACGGATTCCTGAGATGGTAAAGTGGCTAGTACATACCACTACAAGGATCAATAGCACCAAATTAAACAAACATCAAGACGATTGATGCATCAAATAGGGAAAAAACACACTGGCATCAAAAAGTCGATGACCCTGAAAAATCAATGAGATAGTGAGTTGGGTCTTTCAGATCATTGGAGACGAGAGTTTGAGAGCCCAAGGGAGAAGAGAGATGGAGGTTAGTGGCTCACTCGGTGATTTAAAGAACTACCTCGAAGGGAGAAGATGATGGAGAGATGGAGGAGGTGTTGTGAGAGAGAGAAAATCGAGAAAATAGAAAGAAATGGAGATGGGAGAAAATCCTAGGGTTTTGAACCAAAGGTTCTGATACCATATGTTGGATGGGGTAATAACTTGTGTCTAATATGACACCAACGCTCTTTATTTATAATAACGGAGAGAAGGTTCTAGAATATTACAAGGACCATTAAACCCCTAACAGACCTAAGGACCTATATGGAATATTATGACTTCCCTAAAACCCATTATTACAACATTTTCAGATGGGCTTCTAATTTATCTTCCACTGATTGGATACGATAATCAACAAAGCATTTGTTGGAAATTGGAAGATCGCTGTGTCAGTTTTACTTAAATGCTTATATGCATCTATGTTCCTGTAATAGTTTGAGAGAATTGGTAGCTAGGGATTGTCTGGATAATGACTGATAATACATAGTAAGGGTGATTTCCTGACAGCTACAGGCGTGCAGGTTGCTTTTGCTACCATACCTGCTGCACACTTGAATTCAATAACTCAATGACTTGACTTCGGAACTTAGAATGTGGTTCTAACCTGATTTAATTATTTATTTCTCTATATCTAAAGAGCACAAGGATCCTATTGATACTTTGTTGAATAGAATCATGAAAAGATTAGCTAAGTCAATAAATATCTTGGAGATTTCTGGAATCTGGAATTTTGTTTTAATGGAGGGTTCTCTTTCTTGATTGTTGTTTGACTGATTGTTACAAATCTGAGTGGTGTCCATTTTACTTCACCTAAGGACCTTAAACATATGTCTAGAAGATCCATTTTAGTGTGGTTTAGTTTCTCACTTTCTTGTATTGCTTGGGTCTTCCTCTTATTGCTAAGGAGCATGTGAGTTGGAAGCCAACACTGCAGGTATATACGGATTTACTGAACACGTAATTGTAATGAGATAACTTGTTAGGTGTGATTAGGGATAGCTTGAATTTCTATTCACTAAGTATGCAGATCTTAAAATGCTAGAAATATAATTAGTAAATTTCTTTTTGAAGTAGCTAACTGGAGTGTGGCTTGAATGCACCATGAAAATATTAAAATAACCTGTGACTAATTGTGTAGGTTTGCCACTTCGCGAATTGCTTGATTGAAGCCAGGAATGAGTTAAAGCACAAGTATGTAATTCAATCTTCATGTTAGAAGCTTTTGTACATTTTCTTTAGATCTTTTATTTTTCGTTTTATTATTTTGATTCATAAAATTCTATAGAATATTCAATACTCTTTTTTTTTCTTTTTTCTTTTTTAAATAATCCATTTATTTTAATTAATTAATTTGAAATATTCAAATCTTGAATTCTGTTCTTGTTTCTCTACAGGTCTGAGATCAATCAACGGAAATTTTCAATAACAAAGGCTCTACTATATAAGGCAGACAGGTCTTCATTTGACCGCCTTTGTCAACAGGTTGGTGTACTTCCATATCTGGCTGCTAGTACAAGGAATCAGGTAGTTTCCATTGGACTTGCTCTTTGTGTCACCTCTAAAGTTGGTTCATTCTGTGTAATTATCGCAGGTTTACAAGCTAGAGGCAGAACAAAAGCGGTTAGAGGAGGATGCAACTGTCTATAATCGGCTCCAACAGCAGCTAAAGCTCTCTCCGGCATACAAGAAGGTAATACTGCAAACCCTATTGATGTTTTTTTGTTAGTTCAGGTGGTGCAAGAATCAAGATCTTGTCATCAAGAGTTTAAAATCTGGGCTTCGTATTTCCCTGTTTCTTAAGGTGCTGCTGTTCATGGTTTATGCAAACTACTCATAATGTACTCAAGATAGCTCTATAAAATTGTTTATTGTTATTGTAACTGTGAGCTCTCTCTCTCTCTCTCTCTCCCTCTCTTCTCTCTCTGTCTCTACAGATGCTTGAAATTGGTTCCCTTATGGAGTTGGAGGCTGGTTCTGATCAACTGGTAGAAAGCACAGACACAGAATTTGCGGACATCTCCTTTGAGGAGTTGCTAGCTCAAGAAAAGAAGGATGCATTTTGGTAGGTCACTGAAGTGTAAATATCAAAATGAATCGCTTGTAGGTGTTGATTAGCACTAAACTCCATTATCACACCTTTGCAGGCAAAAAAATGGAAAGCTGAGGTCATGCACAAGAAGTTAATGGCCATGTTCTTTCAGCTGACTGGTGCTGCTTTTGTACCCTGATTCTACTAGTTGAGCAGTATGTACATCCAACAGTGTCAATTTTTGCACAGATGTTGTGTTTTTTGACATGTTCTCTGGTAGGGGTTCACCTATTATGTTTTCACATCTGTAGGTGTTTGGTCCTCTGTAACAGCCAAGATTTTGCATTTTGGAGAATAGAACACCACTGATAGTCTGAAATACAACACTCTGCATACCATGTTGTACAGAAATATAAAACTTTTTAGGGCTGAAAATTCTCACGTGGAAATAGCATGATCTGAGAAACATGTAACACATTTTGAACCTTTAAATCAGGTGCCAAATGTTAGTGATTACAAAACAAGCATTTAACCATACGGCACAGCCAAGTTTGAACTGCCATACGTTAAGCACAGGGTTTTTAAACAAGGAATCGATATCTGAATCAGTCCAGCCAATTCTGCTCCGGATTGGCAGGAATTGGCTGGAATCAGCCAGATTCCGCCTGATCCCTAGAAACCAGTTTTGGATCACCAGCTCTAGAATGGCAGGAATCAGGAATCGAGAACCAGGCTCAACCACCGATCCGATTCCAATTTCTGAGTACTTAGGAAACAGCAACCTTCTGATGTTTGTACATCTAGTGTTTGATTTGTTCTGTCATTATACCCATAAAATGCTTAATATGTGCCTTGAAGCCAAAGAGATCATCTAAACTACCGGAATGTCGATGACTTTTCTAGCAATGCCCAAGAACTGAAGATTTAACTTGATAGAGTGTACAATTATTTTTTAACTGGTCTTAAAGTTGATCGAGTTTTGCCGATCAAAGTATAAAATATCTTGGTCAAAAGTAAGTTGATCCAGTTTTGCAGTGCAAGGTAGGGTATGGAGTAAAGTTTACTTCTAACTATGCAAGTGGCTAATTCGGTCTGTCCCCCATAATCTGATAACTTACGATATTTTTTCTGTTAAATCAAATTTAGTGTGTCATTTGCATTTCCGACAGAGATCCTTTTGCCTTTTTTTATCTTTTTAAATGTGAATCATATCTAGATGTTTCTCCGATCTTCTTACTTTCATGTCTCCATCATCTCTGGCTCTTTGACACGTATGCAGGACATTAGACACATCCCCTTTTTCTAATGATCCCATATCTTTCTCCACATTATGACTCTTCTAGACCTCGCAATGGTGGGAGCCTTGTGCAATAGGTACACCGTTTTAGATCTTTCTCTACACAGCCCCCCTTAATAGCACACGGCCTCCCTTAATAGCTTAACCCAGCAAGAATTTCTTGGTAGATACTTTCCAAAACCTTAGTCATCTCTCTGGAAGCAAATATCTCAAAAATCTAGACAGGATCTACTCTCTATTCTTATTTTCAATTTGTACCCACATAGTTCTCTTAGAATCAGTTTCAGAAGATAACCAAAAGAGTAAGATAACACTAACCAGTCGTGTGGCTATTGGACCAACGCACGGGCCCATGGGAGAGCAGGTGGAGGCATCGACCACACATGGTCAGAGTCTTTTCAGTCCCCTATGTCTAGTTGTAGACGGTACCAGTTAGCGTTCTTTTCCTCACCCTTTTTCTTCATTGCCCAACATCTGCTTACACATCTAGCTAATGTGGACCAATTCAGGAAGCCATCTAGCTATCACATGTTAACTCAATGTATCAACAACACTACATAACCCGTTGGATCTCCCCGTGAAACCTGCACTCAAGTCATAATTGTTACTATTCTATCTGAAATTCCAACGAAAACAGATTCCAAATCTAAGGTTTCTGCACAATGTATAATGGACCTAGTGGTTCTAGACCTCTGGTTCCAGTGATGCTTAGCTAATCAGTTCCAAAAACTAGATCCAAAACCGATCCAATAAGTTAATGGGGTGGTTTCAGTTCCGGTTCCGGTTCCAGTTCCAGTTCCTAGTGGTTCGGGTCTAGTCCGATTCTCAATTCTGGCCCTAAATTGATACCCTTAATTTACCTTAACCAAGTGTGAACCGATCTGCAGATTAAAGCTATGGATTGGAGCGTACTAGATGACAAGAAATTTTCATTGTTGAAGAATCTTAACATCCATTCAAGAACTAAAATGTCTCAGCTGCCTGACTCTATTTTACCACTCTTTTTTTCATCTCAGTCCTCTTTGTCACCTTCTTGTCCTCTGATCTGTAAGCAAAGCAAGAATGAAGGTGGGCAGGGACTTTCTTTTCTGACATATTACTTGTTGATCAATTGCCTACATAGTCAAAAAAAAAAAATGTCTACATAGTGGGTGGCAACTGGGCGTACTCTTACTTAAAAATCATTAAATTCATGTTAATAGCATACAAAAATTGGGGAGAGAGTGCACCAATGAGGATCGACAAAAAAATTTTGGTGCATAAGGGGTAAAAAGGTCATTTCATATGAGGATGAAAGAGATGGATTCAAAGAACCTTTTCCCATAAATTTATCAATGAGAGAATAAACAAAATAATTTGATGCTTAGGAGGCAAAGATGTCATTTGATGTGATGAAGGAAGAGATAGAGACCTTTTCCCATGAAATCTACTCGATATTTCTATATGTATGTTGAATTTTTCTAAGGTATTTGTTTTTCCACATTATCATGATGAATTTTATCCCCAAGTGGATCTTGCACCTAAGTTTACTATCCCCAAGAAGAAGAAGAAGAAACAATGGCTTTTGCTCATGTGGTTTGTAAACTGGGGCATGTCTCGTGGCTTCTTATGATCCATTGAGAGTCAATGAAGAATCTCAAGTGTAGGAAGGGTTCCAATCTATGATTCAAACCTCAGGAGAACTTGCCCCTAAAAGGTGGTTTGTAATGTGAAGAACTTAAGGCGATATCAACTTGATCAACACGCTTCCAAATTGATGTCTATAACGATTTATTGGGCACTCACCCCGAAAAGGAGATTTGTAAGGTGAGGGAACTTAAGACCATATCAATTTGTTGACTACTACGAATCAAATTGACATACACAACAGTCCATTGGGGCATTCCCTTAAAAAGGGGCCTCTAAAGTGAGGGAAACCGAGGACATATCAGCTTGATTACCACAATTTCAAATTGACATCCATAACGGCCACTAGGGCTACACTTTCTTCCAGGATCTCCAACTAGTGATTCGTTACCTTTCCTAATGGGGCTTCACTCTAGCACCAAGGCACTCCTTCTGTTAAAAGGTTTGGAATATGGCTAATCTGATGCCACTGATATGAACCTCAAGAGAACTCATCCTTAAAAGCCAGTTTGTAAGGTGAGAAAACCTAAAACTTAATCAACCCCCAATCAAGTCCCTTGAAAACTTATGTGGGATCAACCTTCCATATGACTGACATGAGATGGTAACAATCTATGCTTTATCCTCCTTGGGTCTTCAATATGGCACCTACAGACTTTACGTAAAATGAAATTTTTTTACCATCATATCCTAGATTATAATGTAAACTGTAAACAAACAGATGCTCGTCTTCCCTCCCAATCCTCTTTAAAAAGGTCGAAAGGCAGCTGTCCATCAAACAACAACCGACAGCACAAAGTTACTTACAACTCCCAAACAAAAAAACCAAACTAACCTTTTGGTGTGTCCAACCTCAGCCAACCCCAAGATTTCAACCTTTTACTGTGATTGTTTCTTTTGACTGGTAAAAGGTCAATCCCAGAGAGAGAGATAGATTTCGGGTAATCTATAGGCTATCATGAATAAATGATAAATTGTACATTTTTGTTGTAGAATTTTGGAATCTTTTGAAAGTGGGTTTGGGGTTATTTTAGGTGGGCAGTTTCAAAATCCAAAGCTGACTGGAAAAGCTACAAGACATGAAAGAGGGAGAGGGGTGGGACCTAAGAAAGCCATACCTACTACCATAGCCATAGGCTAATATCTATAGAGGGGAAGCCTAGATTCCCTCCCTCTTTAGCCTCTAATATTATACCAACACATGGGACATGAGGCAATGTGCAGTTCTATTGGTAGGCTCTCATTCGACTAATCTTCTTTTAATTTTTAAAAGTAGAGCTTAAGATACTCATTTGATAACTTAGTTAAATCATCTCTTGCCCCAAGACCCAATTTCCTATTTTCCTTTGTTGGCAAAGTATAAAATCCCCATATGACCATGTCTCACCATTGTTTAATGGATCCTAAGTAGACCCCCCCCCCTTTTTTTTTTCTTTTTCAAGACATATGAATAGATGGAAGTATCCTTGATCCCATTTGAGAACGAGAGGGACAAATAATTCAGTCAGAGTAGCTGTTGAATCATGGTTTGAGCAACATCATTACTACTGGTTAGAACTTAAAATGTTTAAGAGTTATAAAGAGGTCTTTGGTGTCTTCATATATTTGAGGAGTTATATCTGGAATTTTTGCTTTAACGTTTTGGGTTGGACCTCCAACATGGTATAGAAGTTCGCTCAAGTCACTTTGTTATCTTTCCTCATTTGTCTATCTACATGTATAATCAAACATGTCAAAGCTACAATGAAGGAACAGTGCAAAAAATAGATGAATTTGAAATTACACCATATATCGCCCGACAAGATCCGAATCCAATCAATCTGTAAATATTGAGTTTGACCAATACGAACACCAGTACCGACACCTATACCTAAACCTATAACCTGCAAATGACACCAATTGTTCTCTAAATGTGGACCATATGGAAATAAAGATGGTGATGGTGATGATGGTGACGGTGATTCTTGTACTTACCTTCACCTTCAGAATTTACTTTCTTTTCATATGGTTAGAAAATAATCATTTTGATTAATGACTACTAACAGAGTAAGTACCAGTTAATATCCTAATGAGTGTTACTTGGACTACTTGAGCCTAAAGTTCTTTGTTTGGGAGGTGAGAGGTAAGTGGGATTGCAAAGTAATGTGTACTTAATTAATCATTCTTTCCTTACAAAATTGATGACAGAAATTTTTTAACTCCTTCCCCTTTAGTCTCCCCAAAAAGATAACATCATGTTGGGAAGGGGAGGGACTTGGATATTGGAGGATGGAGATTCTCATTTGTTTGTTTATCAAAGATTGCTGAATCAGAAAAGGACGTAGTGCCAGATTGTTCTGCCCTTTTGTACACAAAATCAACAAAAAAGATTTACAGAGTTGTATACCCACGAGAGTTGCAGAGGAAAGAAGATGAAGATGAAGACAGCTTTGTGGGTTTGAGGAGGGAGGAGGTAAGTGCCAAAACTAAAACAAATAATGGAGTCTCCATTCAATATGAAAAGCTCCTTTGATCTTGACTAGTCATTTTCCTTTTCCCCTCTCCCTAAGTCCCAACAAAGAAGTCTCAGCCCACATCAGACCTTTGGGGATGCACTGACTATGTCACCAGTCTCCCAGTCCCTAGTACCCTTTAAGCAGTAACATCACTATTCTGTATTTATGTCACACCTCTTACTAAGCTGCTGCTATGGCCAACAAAATTTGCAGAGGAAAGGAAGACATCCCAAGCTGGAAAGGACCGGGTTTATCGGATCCTGTCCAATTAAAGGAATTAAGAAACACAGAGAGGGAGAGAGACTTGACTAGATGAGATCATGAGATTGAGATAGCAAGCTCTACCTTTTGCTTTTCTTCTTCTTTCTTTTTTTTTTATTTTTCAAATATACAAATGCCAAACATGATCTCAAATTCTCAACAAAGTTAGCTTCTTTGAAGATTATAAGATCAGATGAGAAAAGAAATTCCCAAACAAAAGTATCCAACAGGAAAAAGGAATTTAAACCCAAATTAAAAAGATCTTAAAAGAAGGTTCTTTAATTTAATACATAAAAAAAAAAAAAATTATTAGTAATAAGACCCAACCCATCTCTCTTTCTCTCTCTTGCTCTGTCATAAGGTGTTGGGCTAAAATTCTACTGTTCTAATGGTGCAAGAGATCCTAAAGCCCCACCACAGCAATAATGTTGGAGGATTCTATTAGCTTCCCTTAGACCACTGAAATATGCTCCATGGGTAGTAGAGTAATGTGTTCTGTGTGTAGCTTCCCCTGCAAATAGAATTTGAAGAGGCAGCGGAGAAGTTCCTTCAACAGTGTCACTGTTGCTATTTTTTGGCAATGGCTCTGCCATTAAATCTAAATCATCGCCGCTTGAACCCACTGCTACATAACTGTAAGAACCCATGAACAAAGGATTGCTTCCCCATTGGCTCCTTAGAGCTTTAGTGAACTTTATCTCCTTCCCATGACTATGATTGCAGTAACTCACACACCCATTGCTGGTTTTGGGCTCAGGATCTGAAAAGAAATTAGAGACTGTTGTGGTGACTCCATTTAGAATTTCATCTTCTTTGAGTGACTCGAGCTCTAGAGCTTCTTCCCCAGCAAACCAAGAGAGGACGACATTAGAGTTTTTGTAAATTGGACAGAGTGAAGCTGTCTTCCGCATCCACCAGGGGATCTTCTGGTGTCTGGTTTCTGAATCAGCCCGGTGGAACACCATTTCCAGGAAGGGAAAAGTTTCAAGATTCTCACTTTCTCGACCAAATTGCAGAAATAACTTGTTAACGACGCCAAACCCGAGCCTTGAAATTGCTTCGGTCTTGAAAGAGGGAAGTGGTGGATTAAACATACCTGACTTTTCCCGAATCCCTGCTTTGAGAACCCCCAACGACACAGTCACTATGACATGATCGGCCACCATTTCTGAACCATCTTCGAAACAGAGTCTCACAGGCCTGTTACTGCTGCAACCCCCATTGCTCTGCATCTCCAAAGACCTCACAACACCTTCTGGCTGCCATTCGATCCTCTTAACTTTCCTACCCAGTTGGATCAAACCCGTGGGAAGTGCAGACGCTAGCCACTCCACAATGCTCAAGTATCCCTTCGCAATGGTGATCTGCTCACCTGGGAACTCACGATATTCGTTCTCGGCACTGAAATCCAGGGTTGAGAGGTCCGCTGCCGAAGTATAAGTCCTCTCCGTGCTCTCGTGCATCGCAAAGATCGCTTCTTGGAGCTGCTTCGTGCTCCAACTACCATACCCACTGACATCGTCTCTCTGTTTCACAGAAACCCAGTAAGCTTCAAGGGCCCGTCGGAGGAAAGTACCAATGCCGAGGCCCTTCTTATGGGAGGACATTTCAAGAGCTTGAGCTGAAATTGCATGATAATCGACATCGAAACCGCCATTGCTGCTGTTCTCAGTGGCCTCTTCTTCTTCACTCAGCTCCCCCTGAGCGAACTCCATCATATTCCGGTAAAGAGTAGAAATGGGTTCGATGATGGAGGGATGGAGCTGAAACCCACCTTCGGCTACTGTTACTGTGTCTTCGGAGAACCCGTCCATGCGCTCCCATGGCTGGTCTGACTCCAACACATGGATTTCTTGGGCAATTTTGTGAATGGGGCTTCCTATGATGCCATGGATCCAAGTGGCGCCCATCTCAATTTGGTCACCACCGAACTCCGATGTGTGAATTCTCCCACCAATTCTGTCTCCTCCTTCCACAACGCAGAGCTCAAATAACTCTGTTGCAGCGGTGGCACTATAAAGCTTATGAGCAGCTGTTACCCCTGCCATTCCTGCTCCTATGATCACGATTCTGGGTTTTTTGGCCACCATAGTTGCAGGTTTCACAAACATACAACAACACAAACAGAGAAGAGAGAGAGAGAGAGAGAGAGAGAGAGAGAGAGAGAGTTGAGCAAAGAACAGACCAAGTCAGAGAGGAGGAAGCAGAGAGAGAGAGAGAGAGAGTGGCGTGGTGTGTTTGGTTGGATTTTAAGTATAACAGGGGATATATAAGTAGGCAGGGAAAGGGTGAACGTTTGTTAATAAAGATGGGAATCAAATTAATTTACTAATTTTATTTATATTTTATTTCATTTTTATTTTGTGGCAATATTTTATTTCTTTTGCTCAAATAAAGACGAGGCACTCCTTTTTCTTAGATCTTATTAATTAAACATTTAGATAAGAGAGATAACTTCTAACAAGAACTTTAAGGATAGGGATTAGGGAATCACATTACCCCTTATCATCAGAGTACTCAAAGTATTCAATCGTAAACTACCAAGCTCAAGGTTTTAGTTCATGGTATTAGAATGGATGTGGACTAGTTTCAAAACCGATAAAATAGCAACATAGTCGATTATGTATTGGTTGAATCGATTAAAAAATGTACTCTTTTTTTTTTTTGGCTGACATGAGCTACATGTATTAATATCACATTTTTATTGGCTGATCCGATGTCAATACCTAAGACCATATCAAGTTGTGATGTGTTAATTATGATGGGGGAAGTGTTTCCTATGGGGAGCACAGTCCCTGAGTGCGAGAGTCGAGAAACATACAAGGAAGCTTTAATAGGGATATCATTTTGCATTTCTAGGGGTGGGGTGGTCATTTTGCACCCTTTCCCCTTATAATGAAATGTGTGGATATGAACTTAAGGAGGAGAAGATGGAGACCAAGAATTACATGGAGGTTTATATCTTTTTTTGGTAAGAAAAGAAGAAGCTTTTCCTAATAATAGAAAAGAAGAAATATTTTAAAAATACCCCATTTTAGCAAGCGGTGTAGCAAAATCTAGTAAAGTGGAGAGAGAGATGGCTCACCCGTAAACCTGCATGGAGGTTTAGATATTTTTTCAATAAGAAAGAAGCAGCTTTTCCTACTAATATAAAGGAAGAAATATTTCAAAAATATCCCATTTTGGCAAGTAGTGTAGCAAAGTGTACAGAGAGAGAGAGAGAGATGGCTCACTTGTAAACCTGCAAAATATATTAGTTAGGAGAGAATTTCATTTTAATATATTTTTTTTAATATTAAGATGAGAAATTATCATTTTAAATAAAAATTGTATTGACAATGAAAAACCCATGGGACCCAAAGATCCAACTATATGTTAAGCTGCAATATGCTGATTATGATTTAATATAGACTTTAGGAGGAGAAGAAGAAGAAGAAGAAGAAGAAGAAGAAGAAGAAGAAGATGAGATATATGAGGGGTTTGCAATTTTTTATTTTTTATTTTTTATTTTTTTATTATAGGTAAAGAGGGGAAGTAGATGACAGCCATGAGGCTAGAATTGTGGTTGGTAGTAATAACAATTTTCATTTTGCAAAGTGAAGTGTGAGAGAGAGATGCCCAGATGAATTCATTCTTTTTTTTTTTTTTTTGTAATTTTACATTGAGAACTTGCCATTTTAAGCAAAGAGGGGGAAAAAAAAAAATACCCATTCAAAGTATCCAATTATTTAACTATCAACAATCAAGATGTGATGTGGATATTATGATCGAATATGACCTAAGGAGGGGAAAGGAAAGGAATTACATGAGAGTTTACATCTTTAGTATAAAGGAAGAACCTTTTCTTAATAATAGCAAAAGAAAAAACATTTCATAGAGCTTTCATAAGAAAAAAAATCATAAAGACCCCATTTTGACTGGTAGTGAAGCGAAATAAAATTTTCATTTTGCGCACAAGTACACACACAAAAGATGTGCTATAACTATCAACTTCAAGTTGTGATGTGCTAATCAATCGAGGACAACATAAGAAGGAGAAGGAGAGGGAGAAAATAAAGAATTATATGGGAGTCTACATCTATAGTAAGATAGGAAGAAACATTTCATAAGGACCCTATTAGCAAAGTCAAGAGATAGATGGCTGACCTGCAAACCTGAACAATTTACTTAATTTAGAGATAAATTTCATTATGATTTTTTTTTTTTAATTTTAAAATGAGAAATGATCATTTTGCATAAACATTTTACCAACAATGAAAAACCCATGGGACCCAATGTATTCCAACTATCAATTATCAAGCTGTGGTGTATTATTATTATCGATATAGACTTGAAGAAGAGCACGGGGGAAACAAAGAATAATGAGGATTTACATCTTTTCTAGTAAGAAAGGATGAAGTTGTGTAGTGAGAGAGAGAGAGAGAGAGAGAGAGAGAGAGAGAGAGAGAGAGAGAGATTTCATTCTAAAATTTTGTTTTAATTTTAAAATGAAATAATTATTTTTGGAAAAAATATTTATGGGCATAAAAACAAGGCAAAAGTTTTTCTGGTCGGCACTGCAGCTAACCGGATTGGTGGTCGGGAGTAATTTCATCCCTCCGATTGACATCAACAAATCTCACTCCTTCATTAATTTTATACCCCATACTACATAACTCACTTTATTTCGAGTGAAATACGATCCCAACATAATACTTCCTAAGGAATACAGTCTCATTCTGTTTTGACATTTGATTCTCTCCCGTCGATAGCTTCATTCCGGCTGCACCTCCATTGCCCTAAATCTTGGTTTATGGGTTTCGGGTCAAAACTGTTGCCCCTTTCAAGCCCTCTCTCTCCCATCACCAAGCTTGATTGTCGGCAGCCTAAGGCCCTAAGGCTTCTCTCTGGTCAACTCTCAGAGATCTCGCATGGCGGTATCCTTGGATACCTCATCTCCTGCATGCAACAAGGTAACATACCCTTGATTTGCTGAAGCTCACCATGTCGATGGTATCTTCTCCTCTACCAAGCCCTTCCTCCGAGAAAACGCTATTGGAGTTCTCTATGCACCTGTGTTGATACCCTCCTGGAGAATCGAAAGCCAAATGGTCCGATGTACTCGCCCTAACCTGATTCTCGATCCTCAGGCACCCGATGTGAGAACTTCTGTTCTTGCTTTTCCCAATCACTGTTCCCCCAATTTCTTTTTCTTTGAGGATTTGACTCAATTACCTCTTCTCTTTTACAAGCACTTTACACCGCGGTGCTAGTTGACTTCTTCTCAATTTTGTATTTCAGTTTTCTTTCTCTTTCTTCTTTGTCTCTGATACAATCAGTTCAGGGAAAGAAGGAAATGGTAAATTATCAAAATTCAGAATAGTGGGTCAATAGGGATGAAGACAATAGAAAAAGATGGGGGTAGCAATTTGATGCCTCAGATCATACGGATATATTCTTTATATTTGATTATCTCGGTTCAGGTTTTGGTAATTTATTGTTAGGATTTTTTCTCGGACCATAGATTTGAAGCTCTGTTGAAACTTGGAAGTAGTCCCTCCTTGAAACAATGAGGGTTTCACTCACCACGTTTCAAATCCGATTTACTGCTGCTGATGAGAGACGAACCAAGAGGGATAAATGAGGAAGGGAGAAGAAGAGAGAGGATCGAAGAAAGCAGAACAGTAAGAAAGAAGTGGGAGGAGGAAGAAATGATCGAGCAACGAGGGTTTCTTCACTCACCGTAATACGTATATCGTTCTGCTGTTATATTAATAGTATAAATAAATCAACAATTAGGATTTGTTTGTTCAGATCCTACGGTCCAAAATATACCCTCAAAAGATTCTTAAATGGAATGTCCGACCAGAAAACCCCAACCCTAAAAACAATATCCATAATATTATGGATTTGCAGAGCAAGTTGATACTGCCACCCCTCTCTTTTTGGGTCACAGCCCCCACTCTTGGTGCCCTCTTGGAAAAAATATTTATGGGCCTATGGGCCTTTTAAGCATTGACCTCAAAAGAAGGATCGAAGAAATCCGAAGAAACCCTAACCAATCAAATAACCAATACGTGGAGTAATTCCTATTCAGTCTTCTGTTAATATCTACTTAGAACTCAGTAGAAGCAACAATGACCTCAATAGAAAGGGGACCATCTATTTGACTTTTGCTTGTTCTAAAGTAAATTGAAATCAGTTGAGAACAATCTCAATTCCGATCGATTTAGATCAAGGTTTGTAATCTCAGTTCTTGAATTGAGATTGGTCTTAGTTGATGACAATCTAGATCACCTTGGATCGGATAGATTTGATTTGAATTAATTGATTTTTTATATGAAAACTAGGGTTGTCTTCGATATGTATTGTCAGAATAGATTTTGGGTCTATAACGTATTTTGAAACTTTATTGTTTTCTAATTTTCACACTTCATAATGCATTATCAAAATCTATTCCAATAATATATACCAAACACAGCCAGGTTAGAGCCTATTGGGATTGATTCTTCATTGATGTGAATGGAAACCAAGCCAATCCCAATTCCAGGTTTTTAATCCTTGATCGAACCCCACCCACCACAAGCAACCAAAGAAGTGCCCAACCAGTACCATCCCAAGAACTCATTTATTACAAATGGGTTAGGATCGAAATGCTCAATTTAGGTCTAGTCTCTGACCTAATCATTCGTTTTAATGAATGATCAGGTTGAAAAGTTTCACATGGTTGACAAGTACAGGTAGAAGTCAGATAGGCCTAGGGTGTCAAAAGTGGACCCACACTAGTAACTCTGGCTTGAATCCATTGGTTGAAACCCAAGATTGATTTATCAAATATTAAACATGTCAGGTCCAAGCATCGATTGATTAATAAATGAATATTTTCAATACAAGGTAGTAGTCTGACAATTATCCAAACAAGATCAATAAATAATGTGTCCAATCGACAAATGACCATTTATAGCCCAATTAACCTGTTTAAATCCATATAACTTAATTATAATCCATTGAAGAATCATTCTTTTTTTTTTTTTGATGGAACATTGAAGAATCATTCATGAAGAAGAAAAAAGATAGCTAGTATTCATGGCCGATTCAAAAAAAAAGTTGCAGGGGATTTGACATAAATCGAATTCGAGGTCTACCGATTTCGAAAACCCTTCATGTTTTTCTAGAACTAATATTAACCACATATAAAATTGTACTAGTAGTAGCTCTTAGGATTGAGGACATGGATCCATTTTATTGATGTAGGAGATTAATTAAGCTAATCTAATGATCTAATCTAATATAGTATAGGCTTAAGAGATTTGGTCCATATGAGTGAACAGTGAAAGTCAAATGGTCTAAAAAACTCCAACTTTAAAGAGCTACTAGCTAAAAGCTAAACCTTGGGGTCTTTCTATTATTTAGTTCTTCTATTATATAATATCATTATCTTCATCAAAGACTCTGCACATATGATACTTATCATTTGCAACAAAATCAGTTAATATTAATAATAAAAAATAAAAATAAATCTTTCTCATCCCTTGTTGCTTTTAAAATCATCATGGATCTTGATTTAGCTTTGCTTAGTTGGTAGCCAACATTTTCTTATGTAATATATACATATGCCAACAGGATTTTTAATTAATTATGTGATTATTTAATATAATTATGAAAGGATTTAAGCCTTAGGACTTAGGACTTGGGAGTTAGAGGAAGATAAGAATTAATTAATTAATTAATTAATAATAATAATAATAATAATAATAATAATAATAAGGCATGAAACCTTTGTTTGTCAAAGACAATGCTTCTTCCTTGTATTGCTCCATATAGTCTCTCGAGTTGACACTGCTTGTTTGCTTTCCTAGAGCACCTTCCCTCGTCTCCCAAAAAATTTCCAAAAATATTTAAATATTTAATTAGAATTTTATGTTAAAGGAAATAAGGAAGTACAAGCTATCAGTATGTTCTTCTATATACATATCTCTTTACTAAATAAAGCATGTCCCTCTTCTCTCTCCTTATTAAAAATAATGTTTTGCGTCTCATTATTGGTTTGGCAGTAAGATGCCGTTATAAGTAGACAAACGTGTAGATCCCTCTCCTTAAAATAAAAAATTAGTGAATGGTTGGGTTGGATTTAGAGGTCTACCCTCAACCCTATGCATATAAGTCATATTCCAGTCTTAGATTAGGTTCACTTTGAAATTAGGTTTCTGAGTTGGGTTGTGTTTGGCTTAATTACATGGTATATTGTTCAGTTTATATATTTCTCAGATCCAAAGGTTGATCATCCTTGTATCTTTTATCTAAGAGAAGACTAAGATTGAACTTAAACATTAGAAAAAATGTTCTCTATGTCACAAGGGAAGCTTGTGCTAGCATTCTTTATATCTCTCTCCTCTTTACATGAAATGACTTCACTGCCTTCTATGTACGAAACCATTTTACCACATTTCATTGGTACCTTCTCCCTAAATATTAATATCAGATTTGTGTCTAAGATCCATTCAAATTAGGGCTGGTTGGATATGGAACGATCATCATGGAACCAATTCAAATATCCCAATGGTTGGCCTTGGCCATGTTGTTCCCAAAAGTTAAATTGTTGTAAAACAAAAAGCAAGAGGCAAGGCCCATCTATATATGGGCCCCCAAACAACTCCACGTGATGGTGCAAGGCCCTGACTGTGTTGTCATTGTAAGTTGGCTAATCTGTTTTACAGAAATTTGGAACAAAGCTAACAGCAAAGAAAAAAGCAAAAAAGAAGAGAGGAATGAATAGTGATGGATTGGATTGGATTGGATGGGATGGGTGATAAAATGTGATTATTTGGGGAAAAAAGAAAATGGAAGGAGTTGATTTGCTCCTTCAATTAGTCTAATATCACTGGTTTGATTTGATTTGATTTGATTTGATTTGATTTGATTAAGGTAATAAATTAGTAATGGAAAGTTGTGGCCTTTAAGGATTAGTCTGCAGCCCTGCCTCCTTCAAGGCCCAAAAAGCTAAAAGGCTAATTCAAAAGTGATGAAAGAAGAAATGA